>NC_135498.1:41899258-42139258 GCF_052857255.1 Amblyomma americanum | reverse complement strand
TTTAAAAATTCAGGTTAACATTCTCTGAAACAGCCCGCGCATTCACCACTAGTTTCCTCTTGCGAGTTTTTAGAGCGAACCACATCACTTCACTCAGTCGGAGAACCGCTCGAATGTTGCATTTCTTTTTCTTTATTTTGCGAACAGGGCAACGGCAAACACCACGCACCAGTCCTAACTATTATGGTCTCCCAACGGGAACAGTATTAGTGCGGAAGTTAAGGAAGCCGTCCGTGAACCATATATGTAAGGCCACGCCGTCTCGCTCATATCATTTCCTCCTCCCCCAGAGGAAAATAAAAACGAGGCAGACAGGCAAGTTACGGCTATAACCAGACGAAACTGCAGATCCGGTGCACAGAGCTGAAGGGCGCCGGGCCAGTATTTGGACACAGTGCCGGACGTAAAGTGGCGGGCATGAAAATGGCGGGAAAACCTTGGGGGAGCGCAAACGCTAAGCACGGTTAGGTATAGTGTGGCGCCTAACGGCGCCTGCAAAAGAACCAAGGTTATCGCACAAGCCGCGCCGGAATATTCCGAGGCGTCCCAAAAGAGCCAGGGAAAGAAGGGGGGGGGGGGGGGGGGGGGGAAGAAAGGAAAGAAAGGATGAAATGAAGAAAAAGAAAGAAGGAGATGAAAAAAGAAAGTACTGATAGAGAGACAGGGAGAAAAGAAAATTGAAAGACAACAAAATAAAAAGGAGAAGGAACACGGAAAGGAAAGAATGTAGGAATGGAAAGAAAACAAAGAATGCAACAGTGAAGTAAAGGACAGAAAAAAAGAGGGACACAAAGAAACAAAATGGAAATGTACAGCGCAATCACCAACATGCCCAGTCTGCCACCTTAGTGAACAAAGAAACAAGAAAGACATATCCTTAAATTAATATTTAGTCAAGTATGTGAGCCAAAGCAGCAATGAGCGGTCGCAAATGCAGTCGCCTCCACACCGACCAAGCTTATACATAGAGCCTCGCTGTACCTGCATGCGTCTTCTATTTCGCACCGACCCCTTGAACTGCAAACGACGTTTCCTTAACGAGCACACAGAAAGAGGGCGCACGGGAGTCAGCCAGTGTTTGCACGGCGCCAAAGACATGTGACATGTTTATGGGCGCGCGAGGCCAGGCCAGCATATAAGGAACTTCCCACTAACGCTTCCGTTAGTGTGGCGTGAGCAGTGTTTCCTTTTTCCCTCTCGGCTTCCGTTTCCTTTCCGCTAGGGCGCAGTCGTACGCCGAGGCTTGAGTGCTCTTCCGTCGGGAGCGGTCCACGCTCTCGCGTGGGATTATGCACGAGCGCCACCTACTCAAGTGTCCGGAAATGTATTGCCTTGGCGCGTGAAAGCAGCAGTGACGTCACGCACTCCTCGGCATTTCCGTCGCTTCGTACCTTTTCTCCTTCCCGCTGCCCGCGGCACTCTCGTGTAAGTTTCCCCCTCGGCTGGCCTTAATGCCTGTTTGTTTATGTCGTTAGTCTAAATGTTTGTTTGTTTGTTTGTTTGTTTGTTTGCTTGCTTGCTTGCTTGTTTGTTTGTTTGCTTGCTTGCTTGTTTGCTTTTTCTGCAACCACTGCTACAGCTATTGCAGACGTGGGAAAAATAACTATATACGATACGGAAAGGTAAAAAATACGAAACAAATGCAAGCCCAACTTAAAGTGGGGACGAAAGCAGAAGTTTTAGCCCGTAAATTATGACACCATTGTACACCAGGAGCCGGGTGACAAATTGGTCACGCAAACGCAAAACACGGCGAACAAACGAGCAAGTATCGCTCGCCGCCAGTTGCAGACGAAAATGCGTCGATTGGGAGTCTACAGTTGGATAGCCGGGGAATTCGACCGGCGCGCCCCTAGGGTCTGGTGACCGTAACTAAGCGAGATTCATGCCGCGATGAGCGGGAAAAAATGCATCCTCCGCTCTAAACAAAGAAGCAATATTTTACCCGCCGCGGTGGCTCAGTGGTTAGAGCGCTAGACTGCTGAGCCGGAGTACCCCGGGTTCGAACCTGACCGCGGCGGCCGTGTTTCGATGGAGGCGAAACGCAAAAACGCAGCCCGTGTGCTGTGCGATGTCAGCGCACGTTAAAGGTCCCCAGGTGGTCGAAATTATACCGGAGACCTCCACTGCGGCAACTGTTTCTCTCTTCTTTCACTCTTTAAAATTTAAACACTGTAGCGCAGCAGAAGACCAAAACACACAGAAAACAAAAACGAAAACCATAGCGCCCGTTGTGATAACAATATAATTGGTTTTTGGGGAAGGAAATAGCGCAGTATCTGTCCCGTATATCGTTGGACACCTGAACCGCGCCGTAAGGGAAGGGATAAAGGAGGGAGGGAGTGAAAGAAGAAAGGAAGAGGTACCGTAGTGGAGGCCTCCGGAATAATTTCGACCACCTGGGGATCTTTAACGTGCGCATTGACATCGCACAGCACACGGGCGCCTTAGCGTTTTGCCTCCATAAAAACGCAGCCGCCGCGGTCGGGTTCGAACCCGGGAACTCCGGATCAGTAGCCGAGCGCCCTAACCACTGAGCCACCGCGGCGGGTCGCCCGTGGTGTTCGTTTCTGTTTTTTGTGCGTTTTTGTCTTCTGCTGTGCTACAGTGTTTTTCAAGACTATGAACCAACAAGCCCACAAAGCCAAACTGCTGAACTTCTTTCACTCCCACTTTCCTCCCTTCCCTCACGGCGCGGTTGAGGTGTCCACCGAGATGCGAGACAGATAGTGGCCATTTCTTTTCTTTAAAAACCTCTAATGCAATGTAAAGCCATAGCGTATGTACTGTACGTGGAATACCGCAACCTGTACGAGCAACGCTCGCTACTAAGAAGCGCCCGCAAACGCTTTCCCGAGCTAATATTAATAATTGGTTTTTTGGGGAAAGGAAATGGCGCAGTATCTGTCTCATATATCGTTGGACACCTGAACCGCGCCGTAAGGGAAGGGATAAAGGAGGGAGTGAAAGAAGAAAGGAAGAAGAGGTGCCGTAGTGGAGGGCTCCGGAATAATTTCGACATCCTGGGAATCTTTAAACGTGCACTGACATCGCACAGCACACGGGCGCCTTAGCGTTTTTCCTCCATAAAAACGCAGCCGCCGCGGTCGGGTTCGAACCCGGGAACTCCGGATCAGTAGTCGAGCGCCCTAACCACTGAGCCACCGCGGCGGGGCCGGATTTTGTTGGCGACCAGTTTTTGGAGGTTAGCAGATGGCGCCGCCTTCTATCTGTTAAGTGGCCACCTTTTGGTGGCGACCTGCATCTAGTTTTCTCCACCGCAACGATGTATATAGCGGCGCCCAGCAGTTCATCTGAACGCCGCCAACGGCGCGACATTCAACTAACCTCTGACTTCTTGCACCATTCAGCACGCCGGATTCTGGTGCATTCGTCTTGCTCTACGCACATATATACACCCATACATATACGCGACGAAGGTGCTGCTAAAGAGTCGCGTCAACACTCCTAAGCATCTCTCTGGCGCCCCAAACATACGAGCTCTCATAGGCGTCCATAGGAAGTATTACTATATGCGCTGAGTAACACGGCAGCCGCAAACATTGTTGTTGTTGTTGTTGTTGTTGTTGTTGTTGTTGTTGTTGTTGTTGTTGTTGTTGTTGTTGTTGTTGTTGTTGTTGTTGTTGTTGTTGTTGTTGTTGTTGTTCTCACAAAACAACAACAACAAAGAGAGATGCGTCGTCGTTGTCGCCGGAATAATTTCGGCCGCCGAACGCACGATCTTTGATTTCTCCCTCCCTTTAATTTCCCTGTCGCTGTCTCTGTTTCGTGTCGTCATCGCGTTCCTGCAAAAAGAAAGATGCCTACGACGGGCGGCTGACATTACAAATTACCAGTTGAAAAGTTCGCAGATGTGGCGGTTCGCTCCGGGCTCTCGTTAAGGGCAGAGTCAGCAGGAAACATAAATATTGCGGTCACAAATCGCAGGCAGTTCTTCCGGCAACGGCCGCAATCAGCCGCCGCGCTCTCGCATTTCCTTCCACCCGCCACGTGGTCACGAATCGGCGTATCTGCAGCAGCAACATCACGAGTTCGCTCAGACCGAGCATCTCGCGAAGCAGCAACACGAAACAAATCTCGACAGGGTACACACACACACACACACACACACACACACACACACACACACACACACACACACACACACACACACACACACACACACACACACACACACACACACACACGCACACACGCACACACACACACACACACACACACACACACACACAAACGCCGGCTAAGCAGCAATAGAAAGCGGCACACCAGCCAACAAAACAAAGCGTCGTTAATGAGCCAGCCTCATGAAAGGATTCAAAACGTTCCAAAAAACTTTTTTTTTTTGCAGGTTTTCGCCCTTTTTCAGGTCCGGTATAATAATGAATGCCCCCTCAGTTATCGGCACTCTTTCATCTTGCCTCTGAAGACGCAGTCCCGCCAGATTTTCCGACCATAATAAGAGTGGAGCTGATTCTCCTCTGCTCCATGAAGTCAACGCCAATTAGACGGCCACCAAATTGCCTCGCTCTCAGCATCGTCGCTTTGACCGACGCGACAAGCATTCATTATTTGAAATGGCGCAGTATCTGTCTCATTCAAAGATTTAAATGAGACAGATAATGCGCCATTTCCTTTCCCCAAAAAACCAATTATTATTATTAATCATTGAAACAACTCACCCTCCCGGATTTTTTTTCGCAAGTAATGTTAAGATTTTTTTTCATTTATGATCGTCTAAATTCCTGGTACTGCCTTGAAGCGTTTTATTTATTTTTTTTTTGAAGCGCGGCATGCATTCGATATTGATGAACACTGCCGCTTGGATTTTCATATCCAGAGTTCTCAAACAAGACTTTAATTTGAGAGGCGACTGTGGGATATTGCAAGATCTTGCTATGAACATATTGATGGAAATGGTCTACTCTTCCGATGCGTAGGAAAATCTTTCTTTTAAAGTTTGTCTTGCGCGTGCATCTAGTAGTTAAGACTGTCATAAAAAAACAAATGAGATGCGTTTTTGATAATAAATAGCATAAAACTGTAACCTTCCCAAGTACGAATTTGTTGATATAATGATTGTTACGATGCACTTTTACGATATGCAAAAAAACTGCATTCATAAACAACTTTCCGTTGAAAAAAACAATCAATTCGTGCAGAATTTCTGAATAACGCTTCACCACGAACGTTTAGAATGCGTTTTGTAAAAGCGGAGTTATCGGAAATCGAAATTTACTGTTCGCTATATTCGAAAGTCTGCTTCTCCTCCCGTGATTCTTAGCACACTCAAAGCCACCCCCTCTCCCTCCCACCAACCTCCACTGGAACGTCGTCGCTGACGTAATTATGTTTTCTCTTTTCGCGTCTTTTATTTATCCAGCGGCGCCGCTGCATCCAATCACAGTCGCTTGTGATTGACAGGGCTGCCGACGCTGCACGGCTGGAGTTCGTCTGCTCGTTATCATTGGTTCTGTTTCTCTGCAGTCACTGCGCGACGTTAACGTGACGCATGGAGATATCTGACCAAGAGCAGTTTCGAAAAATACACTGGTTAGGGCGCGATACGAAAGGGCGCGAAATTTAAAAAGTCGACGGAAAGAACAAGCCAAGTTTCCAGAACGATTATAAAGCTCTCGGCAGCGTGTGGAAGTGAATATTTATCTAAGACGCCCATGGCAACAGGATCTAACGACCCGGCGAGCTTATTTATGATGTTCAGAAAGTGCCGGCGGGGTCGCTTATTCTGCATTGTCAAAGTTCGGGGCTGCAAATTTTAACACAGTTTAATTTGTTTCCAAAATATTTATCCTGGTGTACTGATTACGAGCGCACAGCAACAATGCTCTTATGTAACTTCTCTGTCCGCCACTCACTGACCGGGGTTTTTTTTTTCTATGAGCGAGTGCTAACAGGAATTTCAACTAAGAATCCACTAACTTCAATTAAATTTGCAGCCACCAGCTTCCGCCAACTCTATTACTAACTAGAATCTTCCGAGTTCCATGAACTTTGCCGGGCCTCCTGCCGTGACAAATTTTATATCCTTAATTTACCTAAATAAAACATAAAGCCTGCAAGTCTGCAAATCTGAACGGAGCATCTCAAGTTACAAGCGGTACAAAAAAAAAAATTAAAAAAGCACGACTGGTCCCGCCTCACCGCAGCTTTTTTTTTTTTAGCTCATCGGCAACAATTTAAACCGGGAAAAGCAGGTTGTCAGAAGAAAAACAACAGTGTGTTCACGGTGGCAACATGATCCCTCCGGTAATCGGTATAGATGAAAAGGAACGGAAAACGAAGAAAAAAAAATTGACCGTAGAGTAAGGGTTTTAGTGCCCGTTAAACGAGAAAGTATAGGAAACAACGTAACACCGATACGAAGAACACAGGCTCAGCATTACTTGCGAGCAGAAACAACGGAAACTGGACTCGGTCATTCGAGGTAAAGCAAGCGCAGATCGAAGAAGAAGAAAAGGCACTCGGGTGTCGACGCAGACACGGCGCAGGAAAGCCAATACACTGTCGCAAACTTACTTGTCGACCCCGGGTCACGCTGATATGTTCGCAGCGCAACTGGAAACTTGTAACTGAGACCCAAACACATAAACACTAAATTGTTGTTTTGTTGCTGTTCTTCGTGTAGTAAGGACTGTGGTACTTTCTTGTTTTGTTTTGTTGCTTGTGCTGTGCTGGGTTGCGGCTTAATTGTGCGGTGCTGTTCTGCGCTATAATTTTGTCGGGTCATTAACTTTTTTTACTGCGTTGGTAGTGTTGTCCTCTTTCGGCGAAATAGCCGTGGTTTTTGTGACGCCTTTACCCCCCGCACCCTTAGCGGATCAGAGCGGGGTTTTTTTTTGCATTTTATTAACCTAAAGGCCCGGTAGGGCGTTACATAGGGGCGGAGGCAAAATCGAAACATCGTCAAATCATTACATCGTGTCATCGCAAGTTAACAATACCAGCTGTTTCAAAACCAAACAAGAAGGTAGGAGTTTTTTTTTTTTAGCAACAGGGAAGAAAAAAAAATACTGTAAGCGCGACAAACACAATTATCATATATATTATATACGCATGCACCAGGGTGAAGATAAGCATACAAATAATAGCTGACGGAAGCCAAAAGTCACCGAAACCAAGGAGCGCAGGGGATGTCTCTTTTTTAATTTGAGGTTTTCATCTATGGAAGATTAATAAAATCAGGTTAATAATACAGGACGTACTACGTCCGCCGCTATGGACAAATGTGGCGCTGGTGAACACCGTAAAGGTTGGTTTGCACTACAAATAAATAACCTCGAAAGCAGAAGATTGGACCGCCGTAGCCGTAGCTTAGTTGGTAGAGCACCGGACGCGAAATTCGGAGGCCGTGGATTCGGATAAGACCGGCCGCATTGGTTGTTTTTTCTTCTGATTTTATTAAACTCCCATTGATGGAAACCACAAATTAAAAAATGCATCCTAAATGCTGCTTGGTTTGGGTGACTGTTGGCTTCCGTCATGTATGTCATAATGAGCACCTCTTTTCATACACTTGTCTGCTGAAACAGTAGCTCAGGTATTTAAGTACAAGTAAGAATAGTAAAAAATTATTTAAAAAAAACAGAAAAATAAAGTGAGGGAGGGAACTTCTTTCATTCAGGTTAGTACCCCTCGCTAACCACTGAGCGGGTTCAAATTTGTTGTTGTTCGCGATGCAAAGAACGTTTTTATTAATGTCATTCCGTTGACTAAGTCGCCAGATGAAGACATGAAAATCGTAATAAATTTGTTCTTGCAAATGCAAGATATGCTTTATGATCATAGTCGAGGCGAGGAAAGATATGAGTGGCAGGTTTACTTTTCTGGGCAGTTAGTCAGAAGGGTTATAGTAAAGTCAGTAAAAGAAGGTTAGACGATGAACTTTGCGCCTACTTTCCAACAGCTCGTGATTTAAGTCGCCCTTAATCATTTAAATGCCGGAATACAAGGAAAAGTTACGTGCAGTAAAGCATGCAGCTTTTTTTTTTTGCAAAGTTTCTAGTTTTGAAATTTGATATAATTGACGAGGGTTCCAGATAAGCGTAGCATATTCGAGTTTCGGGCGCATAATAGTGCCATAAACAAGCAGTTTAGTTTATTTGTTACCATGACTCAATGGCCGTCGCATGAAACCCGGAGTTTTGTAAGTATTGTCTATTATGTTATCATCGTGCGCGTTTCAAGACAAGTTAGCTGTGAGGTACACTCCTAGGTACTTGTGACTGTGTGAGCTCACAATGGTTACATTACTGCTCACATAGGTGTAATGCAACTCTCGGTTACGTGTTGTGAAACGCACAAGCTTTGATTTTTCAACGTTTATAGTCATCTCCCAGTCAGAATTTAGTTAGACTCTGTAGGTCCTTCTCAAGCTGCGAACAATCCCTAACGCTAGTTAACAGTAATAAATGACGCTGTAGTGTTACTACACTACACTACACTACACTGCTGTAGTGTTATTTTGCTTCATTTCAAGAATTAGGCGTTTGTGTGCAGCACGGTTAAAGGCTTTCTCAAAGTCAATAAATATGGCGTCAATCTGTTCTTAATTATGCACACTTTGGAGGATATCTGCGGTTAATTCAGAGAGCTGAGTTTCACATGACCGACCGCTCTGATTAGCAAAAAGTATGTTTTCGTTAAAGAGAAAGCTAATGATTTGAGAAGTTAGGATATGCTCACGTAACTTGTATTAGGCGTTAGATATATGGTCTATAATTAGTTTTATCAATCTCATTACTTTATGTATATGAATCACGCTGACAAGCTTACACTCATCTGGCACAACCCCAGTCATCAGTGATCGTTGAAAAATGTGAGCAAGAATTTGTGCTGAAATGTGTTTCGTGATTTTCAGTAGCTCTGTAGTGATAACCTCAGGTCGAAGGCTGCAGAACAATGGCAGCAATTCAATCGCTTTGCGAACGCCGCCAGCGTTTATGAAAACACGAGGCATAGCAGCTGTGGTACAAGGAGTTAATCTCAGAGAACAAGTGGCATCCAGATAAACGCTACAGAAGTATCCAATGAATTCGCATGAAAATTTCTCAGAATCAAAGGGGAATACCAGACTCGTAACTGAAGTCGCCAACTAGCCCACTAGTTCGTTCCGAGCAAATTCGTTACCATGTCCTGGGGGCACTTTCTCTCGCAACGATGCATGTCGTGTTGCCTCCATCGTGGCGGAGGCCTCGTGCAAGGCAAGGTCACGTGGTTTCTGCATTGGGCACAGAGTGCTTCCTCCCGAGGTGTAGGTCCCCCACCACATTCACCGCGAACTACTTATTAAACCTCTCCCTAAAAACATGCTCCCCACCTACCACGAACCCCGCCGCAGAGCTCGCGCAAGGGCGCTCCGCAAACACTATGGCATGGAACCGGACGCCGTGTGGGTGGATGCCGCATGCACAGGCGAGGACGCGGTTGTAGCCATCACGGATCCCTCCCTACAACCGATTGCCACCCTTCGCATATCCCTCACTGCCACTTCGGAGGAGACTCAAGAGGCCTCTATTGTCCTAGCCATCACGCGCACGGAGGCCCGGTATATACTATCGGACTCTAAAACTGCCATACTAAATTTCGCCCGCGGAAGAGTTCACGTCCCCGCATTTCGCATATTGAACTCCCTCTCCGCACACCCGCCCCGCCACATGGAGCTTATATGGGTGCCTGCCCACTCTTGGGATCCCAGAAACGAGGCTGCCAACGCTTTAGCCCGAGGTTCTCTCAACCGGGCACCGGCGGCCTCCGATCTGGGGTTCTCACTGGAGCGCATGCATTCATTCAGTGAACTGACGCAGGCCTGCAAAGCCGAGCGTCGGCTCTACCCCCCACCCCATCCCTCCCTCGACAATTATCACCAGACACTTTGCAAGCGGCTCCAAACACGCACCTTACCCTCCCCTTACATACGCTCGCGCTATCACCACGTCAACACAAACCCTTCCTGTATCCTCTGCCACCACACCAAAGCCACTCTCGATCATATCATTTTCCTCTGCCTGGCGGATCCTCCCACGTGGGGCCTGGAGCAGCTTACCGCTTGGGAGGCTTGGGAGACGCTACTGCGCTCCGAGGACCCGGCCAAGCAAGCCATCGCCACAGGCCGGGCTGCCAGCGTCATGAGCCTCCGGGGACATTAACGTTTGAGTGCAGTGGGGCCGTGTGGGGGCCCAAGGACCTGCGTGTCCTAAAGTCCCCTGTGTGTAATAAAGTTTCCACCACCACCTTGGCGCTGTTCGTAGTTAGGGAGTTTATTCAAAGGCGCAGGAGAAATATTCCTCCAAATTTCGGAGGCGTTCGTTCGTAAAAATTTGGCCACATAAACTTTATATAAAGTATATTTTGCTTTCTAAATTTCTTGTTTGTGCACCTCTGCAAATTTCCAATAGTCAGCATTTGCGCAATCATAATTAGTCTTTTCGCGCACACATTTCTTAGATGTACACACTAAACACGAATACGCCTATGTGGGAGTAAAAAGGGATTAAGCGCTCCTCTCTTTTACAGAAGGGAGTGCATAAGAGGACAGATTACTCCTTTCTGTTTAGAGTGCAGACCACATGCAGAAACAGTGAATTGCGCGGTGGTCGCTAATGCACTCAGTCACTGGCATACTCGCGCGTTCCGGGCACCTAAGGTGTCTCCTGCGGAGCATCCATCCGGTGAAAATACATTCCTCCACCTACGAGTCTCCACATCCACCCTGCACCCACCTTCACCCTCGGGAAGACCGCGCAGCAGCGGAACGGAAAAGCGGCGGCGAAATCGAATGCAGAGACACAACGGGAAGGCGACCGCTGCAGCAGCGAAATGCAAAACCAATATTGCTATCGCAGATTTGTCGCATCACATCGTATGATTGCCTGTGCACTTTTGTTGTTGCAGCTTCATCTTCCGTGAGATGCCACGTATCAGTTCAGTGGCGGTGTATCTGAGTGAGCGGAATACGTGAGTGAGTGAGTGAGTGAGTGAGTGAGTGAGTGAGTGAGTGAGTGAGTGAGTGAGTGAGTGAGTGAGTGAGTGAGTGAGTGAGTGAGTGAGTGAATGAGTGAGTGAGTGAGTGAGTGAGTGAGTGAGTGAGCGAGCGAGCGAGTGAGTGAGTGGGCGAGTGAGTGAGCGAGTGAGTGAGTGAGTGGGCGAGTGAGTGAGTGAGCGAGATGGTGAGTGAAAGGAGCAGAGAGGACGGAGTGACAGAGTGAGTGAGTGAGACTGGGTAAGTGGAGTGAGCGAGATAGTGACATGAGTGGAGCAGAGAGGACGGAGTGACAGAGTGAGTGAGTGAATAAGACTAAATGAAGTGAGTGGAACAAAGATAACCGAGTGACAGAGTGAGTGAATAAATGAGACTGAGTATGTGGGGTGAGTGAGTGCGCTGTGAAGTGTGGTATACGGCTACTGGATACACGTACAGCCACTGGACTAGCACTTTAGTAATCCGTTTCCTACTGGATTCCGTCTCACCTATGAAGGTCATAAAACTGCCGTACGAAGCCGCTGCAGACACGAGCTGAGAACTTTAACGAGCCCAGAATTCTGCGTAACATGGCTTCTTGCCGCCGGACGCCCTTCTAACAAACAAACAACAGCTTGTTTACAGCTTATTCATTAATATAGTTATCCCATCCATCTTTATTACGCCACTCTTCGTGCTTGGTAAACACGAAGCGAAATTCTTAAGGCACCCGGAAAGGAGCTCAACGCCTGCGACGTCATTATTTGAGCATGTTGATGTCCTGACACAGCGTCAAAAGCAAGCGAAAGCAAAAAAAAATAATAATAGCGACGTGATCCTAACGGCGACGTCAATACCATCTGCTGCAATTTTCGCGGCGGTGCTCGCGACTAAGTTATGAATCAAAACAGAACATGCGGTGTGGGCTTATGCGGGATAAGAAACTGGGCTCGCTCACTGGAACAAAATTAGATTCAGCGTCAACATGCATAATTCGCTTTCATCTTTCTTCGCGCAACTAGATCGACACCGAAATCAAACTGCGCAGCACAGACCACAACATATGCAGCTCTGCCGCCAAGTGGTCTTCGCGCTTGATACCATCTATTCGCAGGTCCCTAATTGAAAGCGACTGCTTGCACACGTCCGCCCGTTTCCACCCTTTCAACCCCCTTTCTCCCTTCATGGGTGAATGGAAGCGGGTGTTCCCGGGGACGATAGAAATCTATTTCGGGGTGACTCCGTATCGATTTTTCGCCCGCCTTATATATATCGGCGGTCCAGCCAGCGAACATGTGTGGAGGCGCGCGGGCGCAGGGGACCTGTTTGCTTCTTCCGAGGGAGCGCCATTTTGCGCGCGGAAGTCGTTAGGGGGCGCCCGTTGCGTCCCCAATTCCCACTGCCCCCACCGCGCTCGCCTTGTCCACTTTGTGCTGACAGACGACAGGAAAGAAGAGAGTCGTTTATGCAGACGACAACCGAGTCGTTTTGTGCAGACGACGAAGCGGCTGTACGAAGAAATAAGAATGGACGAAGGGAAAAGAAATTAACGGAAGAAGTCAGGAGAAATAAGTAAGCCTCGCACGCGTAATACATAATAGGAGAGTCTGTTGCATAAAGCATTTTACGACGTCGTTTCGCTTTAGCGTCCCTCGTCTGCGCTCTTAGCCGACCCTTCGGAAGGAGCTTTTGTCTAGATGAATTTTCTTGAGGCTCCTGCTGGCCTTCTCTCTAAGGCAGTTACTATGCGTAGGTAAAGCTCGGTTTAAAGCCCGCATTGAGCACTAAACTCGAAACGAGTTAGCTGGCTAAACCCTAGCCCGCATCTGGTTCCGTGGCCTGCTTCTGTAAGATACAGTAAAGCCTCTCTTGTGTTATACTACCAGCACTCCGTCTATCCTTGCCTTCAAAATAACGGCGAAAGAGTATAGAAAAAAAAGAATGACTGGCCGACTCTCTTGCAGTCTGCTGCTGGTATCGAGGTCGCGGGTGCAATTCCCAGCCACGGTGGCCCGCATTTAGATGGAGACGAAATGCAAAAACGTCCGTGCAGTGGGATTGCTGCGTGAATTAAGCAGCCCCGGACACGGTCGAAATTAATCAGGAGGAGCTGCGTATGCTAAATTGTGATTGTGATGCTAATTGTTGAAATGTTGTTTTTAATTTATGTTGATACTTTGTTTTTTTTTTGTTTCTACTGCCTCACCTTTAGCTGTCTTGTGAAAAACTGAGGCAAAACGCTGCCTCGGAAATGTGGGCGTAGGGTGCCTCTCAAGCTGCTTTTTTCACTGCGTCATCTCTCTCCCAGTCATACCTGTACCACTAAGAGCGAGAAATAAACTTCAACTTCAGCAACTTCAGGAGCTGCATACGAAACAGGCTTTGAATGCCGAAGAATATAGATGCTTATACAGAGAGTGCTGTAAAGAGAGAAACGATTAGAGCAACTCGAATAGGGCAAAGTGCGAAGATATGTCATGGACCGGCGTTCATGGAACTAATTGAGACATTTCAGCCGCGTGCCGAATTCCTGCGCAAAATAATTGAGGCGCGTGACGCACGTAATTTCGCGCGTCACAGTTTAGCAACGTCTGAGCGAATGCTCGCAAAGGACGCGCGAACAAACCGAAAGATCGCAGAAAGAGACATTCCGACTCGCTAGCGTAGCAGCTTTGCGACCGCGCGATTTCTTCTCCGCTTGTGTCGTTTTTTTTTTCTGTTCGAGTGTTAGAAACATTTACTGACAGTTCAAAATAAATACGAAATCTTCTGCTGCGGCTTCTGAGTCCTGGACAGCTCAACCAGGTGAGCACTTGCTGGTTTTGCGAAAGCCACAAAGGTAAGACTACGCCGTCCAGCTGATAACTCTGGAACTGCTGACGTCACGACGGCGTTTTGCGTAGCCGTCCCCTTCACGAAAGTATCACCTCCTAAAGGCAGACGCAGTCGAGATAATACCGTGTGCTCCGTGTACACAAGTGACGGCACGTCAAACTTGTACATCAGGTGCATTACACGATGACGTCATCGTCAACAACCCGTAGAATCCGCCGCTAAAGCAAAAGCTCCAGACCTACTCTCTCAATATCAACGGGCGAGTGAACCGGAGCCTGTGCGCGGCACTCGCGGCTGCGCGTCTGTCACGCGTCAGAAAAACAACCAAAAAGAAAGACAACAATAATGACGAAAAGCCCCGCATAGAGCTCACACAACAGCTGCTTCGCTCTTACCATTTCTGTCTCGTCACCCTCCGTCCTCCACAGGGAGAGAAAGAGAGTACGACCGTAATCAATTCTTGTCGGGTCGAGCCACCTGTCGGTTATAAGGTCACACGAGTAGTGCATGCGGACTCTGAGCACTTAGTAGTATACGGAGCGCCGTTAATCGAGCGTCCTTACGGACGGAGACATGTCAAATGACACGTCGCGCGCGCTCTCTCCCGCTGAAATGTTTTAAATGCACTTACCGCAGAAATCGTGTCGAAGGCCACAACGCGAACATTTGCAAAAGCGAGGTCTATGCTTATATACGCCCTCCTTCGCGGTTGGCACTTTTTCAAGCAAGCGCATTCCGCCGACCGAGTTCCTCAGTATGTCAAGTGACAGCTGCGCGTTGCACTGCTCCGTCGGCTCTCAGAAATTTGAAAATGGCAGAGACGAGGAAAGAAGAAAATAAAACAAGGGAAGTGCGAAAAGCTAGCCGCGCGAACTATTTCAAGCATCAAACATTCATCCGCCCCCGGATAATTTATTTGAGCGTCCTCCGAGAGGCGCTTAGTACGTGTCGCGTTGTTCCGGGACAGCTGTTCGAGGATTCTAAAAATAGCCTCTGATCTCGTGAGTTTACAAAAAGCGTGGAGCGCTATATGGCAGTTCGAGGATTTATGGCGACCGCGCTAATGATCATAGCTCGGAGCCGAATGCGAGATAAATGTGGAACAGAGGTTATGTTACGGCGGCGTCGTGAAATGCGTTCGTGACGCTAGGTCGAAATTATTCCGGAGCCCTTCACTACGGCACCTCTCTCTTCCTTTCTTCTTTCACCCCCTCCTTTATCCCTTCCCTTACGGCGAGTTTCAGGTGTCCAACGATATATGAGACAGGTACTGCGCCATTTCCTTTCCCCAAAAACCAATTATTA
Source organism: Amblyomma americanum (assembly GCF_052857255.1). Classification (NCBI taxonomy): domain Eukaryota; kingdom Metazoa; phylum Arthropoda; class Arachnida; order Ixodida; family Ixodidae; genus Amblyomma; species Amblyomma americanum. Next base: position 42,124,122 of record NC_135498.1, on the reverse strand, counting down.
TTGTTATTACTACTAGCAAAGGCGTGGGTAATCATTCGCACAGGGAAATAGCTAGCTTAACGCAGGCAGGCCTCAATCCTGGAGGCAAGCAATGCGGGATCGGGATATGTGGGTTAGAATCGATCCTCCTACCTTCGTATGGGATGACGCACAGGAAAGCATTCATACAAAAGCTTTAATCCCAAGTTTCTTTCATCTCCTGAACGAATCAATGTTAACTAACATGTAAATCATCGCAGCATTATTGACAAAATCTGCGCGATAATAATGAACGAGCCATGAACCGAAATAGCCCTCCCACTCTGTTGCGCAGGATATGTGACATATCAGATGTGTGGGCATTGCCAGAGAGGAATGAACTCTTCGAGAAAACAGCTGCCTGCAACAGTGATTTCTTTTTCACGGCGCATTATTTCGTGTTACTGTAAGACATACCGCCGCAACCGAACTACACTGGCGTCCACGCACGGTATTGGAAATTGGGGGTTGCATATTTTATCGAACAGATGTGGCAATCAAACGCCGGGTAAAGAATGCAAGCTTCAGCCCCTGCTCGCTTCGTTTCCAAAACTGTGTCCCGCTCACTTTTGAACCCCTGCTTGCACGTATGTGAAGTTTGGTTTGCAGCGAAGGAATGTGGCATGCCTCCAGTTGTCACAGCGCATACACTGCGATATCGGTAACGGAAACCCGACGTATGTCCGCTTTATTCCAGGCCACGATCAGCCTTATCATTCTTTGCTCATTATATTTTTATTTCGATTTGACGGGAAGAAGTGAAGGAGAAAGCAGATACACTACTCGGAAAGTAGGCTGCAATCAATTTATTCTCTCTGTGCAATCCGTACTCTTTATGCGGTGTACAGTAGTTTGAATACTAGTATTCTAGAACTACACCCCAATTAACCGGATGTTACATCACAAGCAAGCAGCCCGTGACACAAGAAAACGCAGTAAACGCAAATGCCTCACGAGCATAAGAACAATGTCTCACAAATTCTTCCAACACAATGCATCGCACGAACTTTGGCGGCTTCGCACGTGATATGGATCAGGCCGTACGCGCTCAACGACAAAATCAAATGTAGTATGCAGAAACTGCCCAGGTGACTCCATGGAACAGCTGGATTTTAACGAGACGCCAGTAAAGCCAGACGTTGCCCTGATCGTCGCGACCACCGCTGCCGTATACCTGAGGATCAACGCTTCTACGCCAGCTCCAATTGAAAAGCCGAGTCTACTGACACAGATTTCACGCTCGCATCGACGTCGTTCTCTAAACCGCGTCGCGCGCAGCGCACACATGCACTGGCACCCGCCGGCAGCGCAGCATATGTTTGCCGCGTCCACTTACTCTAGCGTCGAGAGCCGTTCTCGGCGTCCGCTGGGTCGTTCGGGGGCCGTCGGGGAAACCATATCAGCGCGCCGCAGTGCGCGATTGTGCGCCGAAGCTGCCGCTCGCACCGCCAGCGGAGGCTGAGAAACCGACAGCAGCAGCCATCGCCGGCCGAATCGGCCGAGAAAAAACGCGCGCACGGCGTCGAACAGCAGCAGCAGCCGCGGAAGTTCTTCGACCGGCAGCGGCGGCGGCAACTGTTGCGAGCGCCGCCCGCCGCCGAGCGGCGGCACGCACATAACACACGCACACCGCCACCGACGCGCGCCGCCACTGGCTGCCTTGCTGTCCCTTCTCCCTCGTATCTCCCCTCTCGTCATCGGGCTCCCATCCGCAACGCCGGCGCGCGATGCCCGCTAACGGTGACGTTCTATTGATTTCGTTGTGCGTTTATGCGGTCTGTTATTGTAACGCCCTAATAGGCGGAAGGAGAGGGAAAGGAAAGAGCCAGTCTCTCTCCCGCCTACTGCCCGTGCTTTTATGTCACCCCGTGCTCCCATTTTTCCCTTTCGGCTTGATGGGAAAGGATGCGGCGCCTGGTGTTTTCAGTGCGGTTGAAAGGGAGAGCGCCGGAATGCTCCCTCACCCTCGTTACGTATTCCTATCGAATCTATAATGGCATTCCTTTTCTTCCGCGACACCTGTATCTCCTGTCGATGGGCGCTGCAAGCGCGGTGCCACGGCAGGATGGGTTTGAACGGCGCTTGCAGCGGAAAGTGAGTAATCCTGCTAACGGTGTCGTCACCTGGGCATCAGATCATCAGATTAAAGGAACAAACCGAAGTCCACTTAAGCGCATCTTCGAAGGACGAAGCAAGTGCTCAAAGCTGCTGTGTTTTGGGGAATTAGCTGTTGCTTATATTTCATTTTCTTTCTTTTTCTGTTTTTATCTTAAGTAAATGCCGAGGGTAAGAAGTTTAGAGACCCTACTACGAACGTGAGACAGGTTACAGACGAAACACTACACTGGAACATGGAACACTGAACCTTCGCACAAACGAGCTTCAATGGCAACGTGATATTTAAAGCTGCCTCAACGCTGGAACCCATCTCTCCTGGACGTCAAACCAGTTAGGCGTTTCAGATAGACAAATTTTCTGAGCAAAATGATGAATCATGCGCCGAGTAAATGATTTCTTTTTTTTTTTGCCGTGATAATATTAGTGAAAGTGGGCGGCTTCACTTCGACTCTCTGAACTACCGCAAATTTAAATTTTGACTTCAGCCAACGTCACTTAAACAAAATTTTCAGACAAACGAACTTTTGGAAAATCCGCGCTAAAAAGCCATTATGTAGAAAGAAAATCAGTTGAATGATTTCAGCACACTGTAACTTTCAGTTCAGCGGATATTATGGAAAGCACTTAAGTAGAGCTTCCAGGCCAGAATGCATCAGTTCGGCAAATGTGCTGTAATTCTCATCCGCGAAACTATGGGCGATGCAATTCCGGAACTAGAGGATACCTGTTGGTATGAGAGAGAGAGAGAGAGAGAGAGAAGAAAGGAAAGGCGGAGAGTTATCCCATTTGGTTACCCTACTTGTGGGGAGGGGGATGAAGGAAGAGAAAGATAAGAGGAATGGATCGGTCGGTCAAATGGATGTGGAGCAGGCTTGTAGCTGAAGCAGTACTCGTACGCCTATCTAGCGCACTTGCCTTTATGATAGTCAGAGCTGCAGATGGATACATGTCAGAGGAGAAGCATTGTTGTGTCTCGAGAAATTAAAAGCCTTCGCCACCCGGCGGGCATTTGTATCTTGGTTGGTGCATCAAAACGTGAACGAACTCGCTCAGTTCACCATCGTGGAAATACTTAATCTCAAAGTGCAGCAGATAATACTGTAGCTTATTAGAAGTGCTGAGTGCGCAATAATGCGTGAAGTTCTCGGTACTGCGAAATATGTGCCTTTAGAGACCATTTTAATGCTTAATATACCTTTGAAACTAAAGAACAAGATGAACAAGGATCGAAGGAGAAACTGTTTGAGATATGTTTGATTTGAGATTGATTTTGTGTTGCTAAGAATCCTGTCTTCCTGCCTTCTTTCTAACTTAATGTATACTTCTACCATAATGTGTATTTCTACCGTAATGTGTGCTTCTACTGTAATGTGTACTTCTACCGTAATGCATATGTCTACCTTACTGTATACTTCAACCGTAATCGGTACTTCTACCGTAACGTGTGCTTCTACCGTAATGTGTACTTCTACCGTAATGTGTGCTTCTACTGTAATGTGTGCTTCTACCGTAATGCATATTTCTACCTTAATGTATACTTCAACCGTAATCTGTACTTCTACCGTAATGTATACTTCTACCGTAATGTGTACTTCTACCGTAATGTGTGCTTCTACTGTAATGTGTACTTCTACCGTAATGCATATGTCTACCTTAATGTATACTTCAACCGTAATCGGTACTTCTACCGTATTGTATACTTCTACCGTAATGTATACTTCTACCGTAATGTAACGACTGTATTGGTGATCAAAATTGGCGCACGCGGCAGCATGTCGGATTTCACGAGAATCTTGCGCAATTCGGGAACACACCCAGCGTATAAGAGCGCCTTTAGGGGGTATGTCTGGCTTTGCAACACACATTCGTCGCGGCATTTCAAATCAATAGCTTCGGAACTACGTGGCATACTTAGTCGCACTCTTCTTCAAAGCACATGCCAACTGTTAACAAAACAGCCGCCTCCATGAGTACTTCGTAAAGCTAGAAAAATATTGCTGAGAGTTTTGATTAAATATGTTGCTGTGGGCCGAGCTCCCGCCCCGTACCCCCAGCCGGGCATGACTCCCACGCTTATGTGTCGCGGTGTTTTAAAGGTACACCGCCCTCGAGATGACAATGCATACTTTCACAATCTGTTCTAGGATGTACTTGGTTATTCATCACGAAGGCACGACATCGTAGGTCCATCGTAGGTCGACTGGGAAATCAGAAAAGTGCTTTGAAAACTTTTGTTTGCATGTATTCCTATGGGAGCTAACCCTTCTTTGCACCCCCAGTTGATTCGGCAGGCTACAGCAGCGCCACCGCATCTCGCTTACGTCGCAGGTCGCTTTTGGTCTGTACATTTGTACCGATGGCTTCGTAAAAAGACTTCAACGGTGGTACGCATCCGTACCGCAGTCATTTAGACGTACAAAAAACTTGCATCAGAACTGAACATTTCTTCAAGAAATACTATGGGGAAGTTTTTGGTGAAAAAGACTCAATGGATCAGACATTTTTCAGCTTTTTCCCCTCCAAAATAAACCTAATCGAACTGTATGCACGAGCTCGTAAAAGCACGCAGAACACCAAGGCCACCGATGAGAAAAGGATAAAAACACGCTGAATGCTTTGTTCGATATATCAATACTGTTCAGAAGTGGAGGAAGTGCTTCTCAATCATGCTTGCGGCCGATTGGCAGCCTGGAGCAGTTCTCTATCCGATTGTGTGGCGCGTAATATTCGTGATAATATGATGCATAGGTTCTCCACAGCCTGTTTGCCGGCCCTTTGATGAAGTGGTACGCAAGCGTACCTACAAAGGGTTAAGAGAAATGTACTCGCGCTCGTTCTTAACCGGCGAGGAAGCGCAATACTCATGGCATTTCCACGGAAAAAAAGGAAGGGGTGGGGGTGGCGGGGTTGAGTTAGACGGTTGCGAGTACACCTGCTTTACTTTCTACGCTGTCAACATCACTTCGCCGCATCACTTCAAATTTATGCAGCAAAGCGACATTGCCAGGCGCTGCTGAGATTTTGTTCTGAAAACGGGCGCCTTAGCGTTTTTCCTCCATAAAAACGCAGCCGCAGCGGTCGGGTTCGAACCCGACCGCGGCGGCTGCGTTTTTTTTTATGGAGGAAAAACGCTAAGGCGCCCGTGTGCTGTGCGATGTCAGTGCACGTTAAAGATCCTCAGGTGGTCTAAATTATTCCGGAGCCCTCCACTACGGCACATATCTCTTCCTTTCTTCTTTCACTCCCTCCTTTATCCCTTCCCTTACGGCGCGGTTCAGGTGTCCAACGATATATGAGACAGATACTGCGCCATTTCCTTTCCCCCAAAAAAACCAACCAATGGAAACTTTTTCCACACTGGCCAAATGCACATAAATCTTGATACTAGGTCACCTGATTTCAGCGCCTCTGTTATCGAAACTGGTGGCAATTCGGTTAATGCAGGTAAGAGAGACACGACTCACAGACGTTTGACAGGGTGGACAAGCCGTTCAACATGGCAGACAATAGGGAACAAATGCTGTTATTAATTTCGAACGTCCTGCGCGACCATCAGGGGAGGACAACACGCGAAAACGTCCTCATTCCTTTCCCTATACTCCTCTTGCAGCAATAATTACAAGTTAGAGGCTTCAAAAGATTGAGCACTAGACGTTGGCTGCGATGATGATGGTGATGATGATGATGATGATCTTGTGGCCTGACCCTTTGTATGGGGCGGTAAGCGTATCCCTGGGGAAAGAGGCTGTACGATTCAATAACCTCATACGGTTTGTCATACAAATGTAATATAATTATCATACAATTGTCATAAAGATCTCATTCATTTTTCCAAACCATACGATTCTCCTAGAAATGTACTACAATGTGATACAATTTGTATGACATTGTAGTACATTTCTAGGAGAATTCATACAAATGTCTAGGAAATGCCATACAAATTGTATGACATTTGTATGACGAAAGCTATATGAGGTTATGGCATTATACAACTTTTTTGCAGTAATACTTGTGACGTAGCCGAGATAAAAACGAAACAAAAGAAATTAAAACGAAGTCATGTAGAATGGCGCAGCGCGACGAAGTTTGTGTCCGGGTAGACAACTCTATGTGGCAGACAAAGTTGGTAATGTCACCGCTAGGTTCCAACGCTGCCTTATCGGCCACCATTGTTGCGGGCGAGCTTTCAGGAAAATCCCAGCGCTCGTGGAAGGGTGGCAGTACCCGTAGCGTCATGTAGGAGGAAACGGAGGAGCACCAAAGCGAAGCCTACCGAATTATAAACTCTAAGCAATCACGCTGAGGCGTTATGTGAAATGCAATGATAGTTTCGGTGACGCTGTGGATTCTGCACGCTGATATGTATGTTGTCACAGTTATCACTCTATCCGCAACGAAATCCAACGCAATCGCTTTGAGCTCTCTTTTTTTATGTGTGACGGAGATGTCGCTAGGAGACATCAGCTATGTCACTTCGGTTTGCATGTGACACCGGTTTTATTAGAGAGCTGTAGCGTACCGAAGACATACCGTAAGCACCAGCTGTAGGCCCAACCATGGAGAAACCTCACGTTGCCCCGTATTCGCCTCACACACTTGGCGGCGCAGTGGGAACAGCTGGTTCGCGTGCTGCACATAGGCTGGCACTGCGGTCGGCGTGACGTCACAGCTCGTCGAGAGTAGGAGTAAGCTTGAAAGCATGGAGAAAGAAAAACTTACTTCCTCCGTGCTTGAAAGGCACTGCAAAAAAGGTGTAGCGCGTCCCAGGGCGTCTCATAGGTGGTGATAGCTGCGCTCGAGTCTTGCGGAGCCACCAACTGCGAAAGTGACTTCTTGAAGTGAACAATGGACAACCGTTTCATTAACAACCTCTGCGACTACCTCAGCGCAACGGTTCTTCACTCCTTCTTTTAACTTTCAATCCCGTGCATTCCTTTCCCCCCCCCCCCTTTCCTTTTTCAACTTATGCCTCATGGCACACTCCTCGAATAAAAAAAAACACTTTTTTTAACTCAACAGCGCGCTCGACTTTGATGTGTAGCGCAGAACGCTGGGACTTGCGCCTCGGCCGAGCACGTGCTGGCGTCGCCACTGCTCCTCGTCACGTGTTTCTCCACTCCTTCACGGTGTGGTTGAAGTGCCCACACAGAAGTGAGACAGTTACATACTGTAACTTTCCTCTTCTCAAAGACAACTTATCGCGGCGCAGTGCGAGCGGATGAAAGATGATGAAGACGACGATATCTGACGCGCAGCTTGAGAGGCTGCCAATTAACCGCGGAATTGGCAATGTACCCTGGCTAATCCCCCGTCGTGGGTATGTGCCGTTAAGCCTGAGGACATCATTATCATAATCACCAATTAACACAGATCAGCACACTCACTCATGACTGCAGTCATATCGCCTCACTCACACTCACATCTGTGAGTGCGAGTGTGAGTGAGTGATTGTGAGTGTGAGGGGACCTGAGTGTGAGTGCAAGTGAGTGGATGTGAGTGCGAGTGGTCTTGAGTGTGGGTGCGAGTGAGTGGTTGTGAGTGTGAGTGAGTGGATGTGAGTATGGGTTGTCATGGGTGTGAGTGAGTGGAGATGAGTGTGAATGAGTGGAGATGACTGTCAGTTAGTGAGTGTGATTATGAGTAGAGGTGAGTGGTGAGTGAGGAGCGGATGTGAGTGGATTTGAGTGGACGTGAGTGAATATGAGTGGACGTGAGTGGCTGTGAGTGGTTGTGAGTGGACGTGAGGGTCGATTATTAACCATGCAACGCGAGAGCTTTTTCGGCGGTGGCCAAGTAGTCTAAAGCATCGGCACATGAAGCTTATCGCTTTCCGATCAGTGGTTGAAATTCTATTTGCGGGAGATGTTTTATGGTGAGAGTAGTTATACAGAGCCCACTCTGGGCCTTCGAGCAACCTTAGTCAGAAGCAGCCTTCGGAGCAAAATCCGGTGGGTGCACCTCAGTGCACACGCCAAATTCTACGGAGGATGTCCGGAAGTAGCCCCGACCCACTGCGATCGCCTACAGACACTGGGTGTGCTCACCCCCCCTCCCCCCCCCCCAACATCATTCTCCAAAAGTGCCGCCCTCCACGAGCTTGGCTGCTACACAAACACGCGCGCATGCACGCACGCACGCACGCACCACAGCTTCTCCGCCGAAGGACGCGGACCTTGAACGGTTCGTGCTATAGGAAGGCCGGGCAGCAGTAAAAGTGTATAGGAAGCAGCAGCGCTAAGTAAACGCTGCCTCCGTGTCTGATTTGCGACTAACGAATCTCTCGCCGAATCTTTAAACTAAGCAGTAGTCTAGTTCATCTGATCATTTTTTCTGCTGGATGCCATTCGGACGCAAATTTTCGGAGGTTTTTTTGGATAAGTTCGACTTCAGGTTCGTTTTTAATGTTCGGCATCCGGTTCGCCGCAGTTCCCGGAAGATGTTCGCCTGAATTTTCCAAGAATGGAAGCTAAAGACTTTTCATGCTTGAAAACTCGCGCTCTGCGGCGACACACGCAGCAGTTCCTCGGAAAGTGCGATCGCCACGGAGCAGCAACAGCGGGAGGAGGATTATACGTAACCAGCAGCAGCTCTCGCGCGCGGCCGCGCTCGAGTGCACCTCCAGGGGTTGCGTGGCTGTCGAGACGTGACGTCACCAGATCGAGAGTTATGCGAACAGACCAGATGCGTCTGTGGGAAGACTCCTGCCAACTGTGGCAGGGGGCAGGTGTTGTTCGGGAAGCGCTACATGGTAGGAAGAATCAACAAGAAAGCACCAATGATTCTCTTGAAAACGCCGCGAACCAACGAAAAGATCCAACATAGGATTTACTGGGTACCAGGACACGCCGGAGTCGAAGGCAATCTGAAGGCGGACAAGCTAGCTCGCGAGCTTACTATCCGAGCTGGTGCGTCAAACGCCTCGGACGGCCCGTAGATAACGGTAGAGCTCACGTACGCAGCTATCCTCAACCTCATCAAAGGCAGAAGACGCAAATATCCCCAGCCACATCCTCTGCTAACACAATATGAAGCGACATGTTGGAGAAGACTCCAAACAGAAGCCTTCCACAACCTTCACATTCTACACAAGATGTATCCGGAGCAGTATAGGAATACATGTCCGTGGTGCGGGGCAACCCCCACGCTGTATCATATCACATGGGAATGCATACACACTGTAGCTTTCCGAGGTAACAAAGAGCCAAATGCGGAGCAGTGGGAGGACCGGCTAACCAGCAGCCAGCTCAAGGTCCAAAGAGACCTAGTGAGCCACGCATGCCGGATGGCCAGGGACAGTGGTGCCTTGGACTAGGGGCGCCAACCACGCTCAGCCTGGAAGACATCGGCAATCTTCGGGCAAGCAGCAAGACTCCTTTATTAGAGCAATAGAGTTTCTTCACTCACTCACTCGGGAAACGCTCGTGAAAACCAACATGGGCCTCACAAACCTCACCAATCTCTCGCGGCCAAGCCATCAACAGCTACGAACGCTATCTCATTGCCAGCACGTAATGAAATCAAGTGTCCCTTAGCTTTCTTTTTATTTTTCTTTGCGGCTGACACATATTAGCTCTTTGAATTGCAGGTTGCTAAAATCACACTGTTCTATAATAAAATCATTGGCCTAACTGGCGAACGAACTTGAGTCGTCTTGTGGTTAGGCGTTCCGAGTCGACAGAGGAAAGAAAGAAATAGCCAAATCGATGGAAGCACCTTTCCGGGACTGCGTGCGCACGCGTAACTAATCTTGCCTTCAGTCAAGCGAACTGCGCTGAGCCCTGTCTATGTGCGTAGCACGTGATGATGTGCTTGATTACGACTTCATCATTTGTCTTTCTAACTATGTTATTTATCGAACCTGAAGAATGCGTTTTCATGTGCTCTCCTGAGGGCAGGGGAAAATGAGGCGCATTCCTCTTGCCCGGCCGGTGATTCAGGGCCAAGTCAAGTTGTTTTCCGTACTACTTACAGCGGAAATCGAAAGGCCCGGACACCGCCGAAGCCATGGCGCAGTCTATCCACTGCTTTTCCCTGTTTTTCGGAGAGCAGCGTCGACCAATGCGGAGAGCAAACATGTCCCTCGTTCCATTTGGAGCAAAACAAGCCTTTCTTTCGTTTTTTCCTCCTTTATTTTTCTCTCCGTTTCTTTCCTTCTTTCTTTTTTACTCATTTAATTTGCATTTATTTCCTTCATCGTTCCTTTGCAGCCTTACTTCGTCCTATTTTTCTTTCCCTCGTTTCGTCCTTCCTGCCCTCATTTCCTTATTTGTTCTTTTTTTTCTTACAGCCTTTCTCTTCTTTCTGTCTTTTCTCCTTTCCTTTTCTCGTCGCTTTCGCCAAGCTTTCCTCTTTCCTTACTCCTTTTTTTTTTTCTTCGTAATCCTTCGCTTCCTTTCCAAGCCACGCAGCTCTGTTTACCTCGCTAAACCTGCATACTTATTTTTTCGCTCCAAAATCACACGTATATTGACAGACACATATGTCACGACAGAATGTACTCGCGAAAGGCTGCAAAATATCCCCGGTCTTATTGGCAGTGGCTGAAGGTGTCCTATTCATAGCACAGTGGAGTGTGAGGCTTTCATATTTCATATGCATTTGCTTTGGGGCCATGCATTCAGTTCTCCCGAACGGCTGGTGATAACGAAGTTTTCATTGCGTTTTTCAGCTTATCATAAACCTCCGGTACGTAAAACACCCCCCCCCCCCCCCCCCCCCCATTCCACGCAGGACAGAAATCACCTAAGGGAGGCAAATAAGTCCAAACGTGATGGTTTACGACGCTATTCCGGTTGCTGAAACGGTCGAACACATTGCTATAAACAGAAGTGTGACACCGTAAAACGGGGTCAGAAACCTTGTGATACGAGCATAATAATAATAATAATCGGTTTTTGGAGGGAAAGGAAATGGCGCAATATCTGTCTCATATATCGTTGGACACCTGAACCGCGCCGTAAGCAAGATTAGTTAACGGGGGCAGCCGGGGAGCCCGCGGAGGTGTTGAGTATACGCACTTCCCAATGTAGTCCTTTAAAGTGCCATTTTTTTTTTCATGAAAACAATTATTTTTCCGCCTAAAGAGTATATTCAGGCCTCAAGAGATTTTATTAGTTTTCGAGAGCAAAAGACCAGCGGGCAAATTTTTACAGGGGTGTGCAAAATTTCGTACTATGTATCAGGCTGGTAAGAAATAGTAGCATCAAAATGCCTCGATTTGGCAAATAAGCACCCGAGGGATTGTTGAATAACACTCTGCTTTGAAGATACACATTACATTCAGAATAGAGCAGAAACAATCCATGCGATCCCTGGCGGCAAAATCTGTCTGCATAAAAATGGCGGTCGACTTGCCAGCCAGCTGTCTTCTGATATATTATTTACCGCGTTCGCTATATGGCACACAAAAAAATCTTTTTTTGCGACAATAAGGACGCTAAATTCAACTGAAACAATAAAATCACTGCCATGTGCAGCGCACTCTTCGAAAAATCTCCCAGTTTGCTGTATATACTTAACTCTGCGCAAAGCGCCTGAAAGAGTTATAGAGCAACCGTAAACGCGCGAAGGCTCTTACTTGGACTTGTTGGTTGCTAGAATGCAACCAATGTCGCATTCTAGCAACCAACTAGCCCAATTAAGAGCCTTGGCAGTTATTATTTCCTGTACATTGGGCCCTCTTATTTTCTCTTGTGTGTGTCACAACCTTTCCACCTCCTACGTCAGCTTGACTGCCCTGAGTATGTGTCTATAGCGTGTGTCCTGCCTACTTACCTTTCGTGTGCGTTTTCTTTGTGCGTTAGCCACTACGTCGTAAATGCGCGGCACAATGCTGCATCCGTTCTCTAAAACCACGCGTGATCAAAGCCAAACGTTTTACTACTCGTTTGTGACGTCACTCAACGCATCCGTGTTTAAGATATAAACGGAAGTTATTCACCAGAATAGCTTGAAAATGAGAACGCAAAGCGTATATTCACGAACCCAACGTTATGTTTCGTAATTAAGGAAAACATGTCTCATTGCAGACGAAGCGCGCGGACGCAGGCGCTACATTCATGCCTGAGGGATGATCTGGGAAGAGCCTCTGAAATTGGCAATTAGCCGCGGCGAGCATGGAGGTTTTCTTTCATGCCAGCTGTTAAAATTGCGATAATCGTGCTCAAAATGAAGACATACCGCGGGTTCTCTTTTTTGGGTATTTAGTACACGGAAGAGCTACCTATGATCTTCATCATCAGCTATTAGTGCGCACTGGGACTCCTTTGAATGTAATTATTCATAACTTAAACAGCCCAGAGCAGTGCATGGGGAAGACGCAGGCGGCGCTGCAGACTGAATACTCACAGTAGGTTTTAGATAGAGGCGCATATGGAAAGATTCCAAAGCGGCGTAAGTATAAGCCGTGGTTACAGAGTTTTCTTTCATGCAGCCCTACACATTGCTGTGGAAGATGGACATCAAACACGCGGGGTCATGAAATGTGTGTTTATGACAGTAAACTGTACTCTATATCCACGCATAGAGAGAGCGGGGTTAATTTAAAAAGAAAAGGAGAGAGATAATAATAATAATAATTGTTTTTTCGGGGAAAGGAAATGGCGCATTATCTGTCTCATATATCGGTGGACACCTAAACCGCGCCGTAAGTGAAGGAATAAAGGAGGGAGTGAAAGAAGAAAGGACGAGAGAGGTGCCGCAGTGGAGGGCTCTGGAATAATTTCGACCACCTGGGGATCTTTAACGTGCACTGACATCGCACGGCACACGGGCGCCTCAGCGTTTTTCCTCCATAAAAACGCAGCCGCCGCGGTCGGGTTCGAACCCGGGAACTCCGGATCAGTAGCCGAGAGCCGCAGGTGACAGGGCGCGACTCGTAAGCGGCCAACACTGGCCTTTCGAATGCATACGACGGACCAGCCCCATAGATGCAGTCTCCAGCCTTAAAAGATGTGACACGGAGCACTGTTTTCAGAGTGCGCAAGTTCAATCAGATGGAAGTGCCACTGCTTGAAAGCCACGCTGGTGTGATTTGGCCTTTCACCGCTGCTATACCACTGTTGCGCATAGGGCATCCCACCGCTGCTGCCATTGTTGTTGTCGTCCCGGTAGTGCGGCCGAAATTTCTGCCAGTCGGGGCGGATTCCTCATAGGTGCAGGCCAGCCGAAGAAATATAACAGCGCAGCAAAAGCAAAGGACTCTATATACAATTCCCGCATGACAGTACAAATGTTTGGTTTATGGGGTTTAATGTACCAAAGCGACTCAGGCTATGAGGGACGACGTAGTGGAGGGCTCCGGATAAGTTCGACCACCAGGGGTTCTTTAACGTGCACTGACATCGCACAGTGCACGGGCCTCTAGCATTTCGCCTCCATCGAAATGCGACCGCCGCGACCGGGATCGAGCCCTCGCCTTTTGGGTCAGCAGCCGAGCACCATGACTACTGAGCCACCACGGCGGCTGACGGCACTAAGGTTCGATACAGGGGCCATAAAGGCTTCTCGAGACGGGCTCGCTCGGACTACGAAGACCCCAATCGCTCCGTCTCTCTCTGCTCTCCCTACGGCCCCCTGAATTGCTTTTTATACCCCGGGTGGTTGACCGACGGTTGCATCAGCCGGAACGCCGGAAGGTTGGCTTATCAATAAGACCGCTTCGCGAGGTTCACGGCGGCCTCGAGTGCGTACTGGCGTGTCCGGAGGGGTTGCCGCCGGGCGTATAGGGCAGCGGGGTGAGCTTGCGCTGCGCCGATCCAGCTCGGCGCTCGGCACCTGGCTTCAACAGGATGCCATCGGAAATGTCTTTTGTCGAAAAAGTTCTGGCACAATAACGCCCAATCTAGGCCTATATGGAGAAGTTGCGCTGACTGCCACGCGGAATTCCAAAAGTAGTATATTAGTTGAAATGAACGGCTGCGCAAATAAGGACACAGACAATTAAGAAAGAGACACCACATGTCTGTGTCCTTATTTGCGCAGCCGTTCATTTCATCATGCACCAACTCGCCCCTCAGGCCGTTATTCTGTAGTATATTAGGACGCATTCATAAAAGGCAGCTGTGTCGAATTGCTACTTGATCCCAGTTTTCTTCATAAAATTCCAAAGTTTTCTTCATAAAATTCGCTTATTGGCTGGAGGTCAGCGGCCTCACCAAACCAGCAATTCCCATTGGCTGGAGGGAAGTGCTGACCAGACCAGAAGTGCTGTCATTTCCGGCAAATGCATCAACAGCTTCGAATACTATCGCACTGCCAAAGCATAGTGTAATTAGGTATCCCTTTGAATCTCTGAAGCATTTATCGAAGCATATGCGTTTTACCACAGCGCCGGATTTATAATAGACCACTCGTCGACGACATGCATAAATGCGTATGTGCGAGCGCGTACTCAGAGCTGAAACCTGCAGCAGCTCTTGAAAGGCCTCGAACTTCATCGCGATATCATTCCGGCGAACGCGTTTGACCACCGAAATATTTTCTGAACCCGAACTACGTGAGCGCGTCGATGTTTCAGCGCCCATTCAAATCAAAAGCAAATGCTCGAAAGGGAGCGAACGTTCACGCCTGTGACTGTCGAGGCTCGATAACAACCTCGACAGTACAGAAAAATAAACGTGGACCAGCGTAGACGAACACCTACGTTGCGCCAGAGATCGGACAAAGCAGTTCAGGAAGGAACACGGTTTACTAGCCGACATAAAATCGACCGCGCGCGCTCCCCATATTTGCGTCGTCTGCTATAGCTGCCACAGCCCCGTCAGCTTAAAATGGCAATGGTGAGTATGGTATATAGCCGGCGGGCAGCCCGAAACCGCCCAACGCGAGATAAATGAATGCGTTCGGGCAGCCACCGGATGGTCGCGAGTTGGTTGGCTGAACAACCGCCTGGCTCCAGCCCCTGTCACTAACGCCTGGCTCCGGGCTCTGTCAGCCCGCGGGCAGTCAGAAGTGGATAATCGAATAAGCCCAGTGCCGGATCTGCAGTCTTAAGGTGGTGGTGGTAGTGGTTGTTTATTAAAATAATAGTAAAAAGGAAGGAAAAGATTTTTTCTAGCCCCGGCATCTGCCATCGATACTGAAGCACCTGAGCTGGGGCAGCGGAAATAAAGGACAGCAGGCAGAATGGAGAAATGAAATGAAAGAGGTGAGGGGACAGGAAGAGAGGATAGGGGGAGAAGTAATATGTACAAACTATTTACACAATAGGAAATGTGTCCAGGTTGTGCGCGTGATTCGTTCATTTTAAAGGAATTAAATCACACACGCGCACAGCACTGTGTTGGTTACAACTGGAGTGGGGCGTCCAGTTATTAATCGTTCAAGGTAGAAGAAAACAGACGAACTGATATCGCATATGCACGAGTTTCCTCAACTGTGCCTTACTGTGTTGCACAGTAGAGGCATTTTGCCAGTTCAAAGCATATCTGGAGGAGCTGGGCCTACACGCTTTTTAAAGTGAGCAATCAGGATACACTCTAAAAATTTTCACCCTGTAGGTTGTTACCGCACGCACAGTGTGCATAAATTAGAACCCTTAAGAATGCTATAACCCTTACACCCCCTAGAATGATTGCTACGTTGGCTGTAACACTCGTATACGCCCCCTGCGTCACCTGTGCAGGTAGGGCGCCTGGATGCCCGCTCGCGCTGGCCATCCAGGCACCCTATGTAGAAGCGCCACTGAAAGCCTCCTAGCGGCGACCACTGGAAACAGGATCGGGACGCTCTCCCCGGCTTCTCCATCAGCGAGCATGTAAGTTGCCCATAGTACGGGTGAGCAATATTTTTGCGGTGACAGCGACCAAAAGGCAATTAAACGATGTCGAAGCTATGTGTGCCGACCTATTCGGCTTACGCGCGATATGGTTACCGCGGGCTAATGTCACAAAGGCCGGCTACTACATGGAGCTGATCGCGAGTACATCGATTTTTTTTAGTCTGATGGCATTAGGAGTGCCATGAAGGCACCTGCCAGCCGGGGCAGGCAGTGTTTAGGGAAATTTTCCTCTCTCCGCCTGCCACCTGCAGACCGTCCCCCTCTTCCCCACCTCCTCGCCCTATCAACTTGTAAAGTAGAAAAGGGAGACGCCGAACTAAGAATGAACCGGCTGTGTTTTTATGGAGGAAAAACGCTAAGGCGCCCGTGTGCTGTGCGATGTCAGTGCACGTTAAAGATCCCCAGGTGGTCCAAATTATTCCGGAGCCCTCTACTACGGCACCTCTCTCTTCCTTTCCACTTTCACTCCCTCCTTTACCCCTTTCCTTACGGCGCGGTTCAGGTGTCCAACGATATATGGGACAGATACTGCGCCATTTCCTTTCCCCCCCCCCAAAAAAAAACCAATTAATCAGCAAAAATGAATAGAAGAAGCGATTACAATTTGAAATTGCATAAGAACGGAATCAGAATAGAATCGGAATTGGAATAGAATCAAAATGAGAATACATAGGCGAGTGAAAGATAGTGTAATCAGTAACTGAGATAGAACCAGAATAGGAATAGATTGCCGAGTAAAAGATAAAATTATTGTCGATTTGCGTGGTTGGTCCAAATGCGAGTTAGGTGTGCTAGCAGTTCGGTTTTCCCTTCACTTCCGGTGTCCAGTTCCAGTGATAACGGATGGCAGCTCCGGATAGCGATAACGGGTTAATGTCTATATATGCGTAATTAGTCATTCTACGCATTGACTATAGGATTCTTCCTAGCACTCCTGGCACAGTGTTGCGCAGCGGTCAAGCGATGCGCAACTGCCCTTCTATGGCAGGTGCTGCCATCGGTGGCACGTGGGTTGCTTGGGTTGGGTTGCGATCCGAATTCTTCTTTCCGAACAGCTTCACACGATTTATTGAGCTGCCGCCTGGCACGGTGGGCAGGCCAGCAACCTGCCACCGGACGGACGGACGGACGGACGGACGGACGGACGGACGGACGGACGGACGGACGGACGGACGGACGGACGGACGGACGGACGGACGGACGGACGGACGGACGGACGGACAGACAGACAGACAGACAGACAGACAGACAGACAGACAGACAGACAGACAGACAGACAGACGGACAGACGGACAGACGGACGGACGGACGGACGGACGGACGGACGGACGGACGGACGGACGGACGGACGGACGGACGGACGGACGGACGGACGGACGGACGGACGGACGGACGGACGGACGGACGGACGGACGGACGGACGGACGGACGGACGGACGGACGGACGGACGGACGGACAGACAGACAGACAGACAGACAGACAGACAGACAGACAGACAGACAGACAGACAGACAGACAGACAGACAGACAGACAGACAGACAGACAGACAGACAGACAGACGGACGGACGGACGGACGGACGGACGGACGGACGGACGGACGGACGGACGGACGGACGGACGGACAACGGCTAAATGGGCACTAAAATTCCCCCGCATTTCCTCCACAGCAATTCAATTGATGGCACCTAATTGTTTGCTTTAAATTAGAGTCTTCGTCCACGACGGTCGCGTTTGAAGAAAAACACACACAAAACACGTACAAACATGTTCACGAAAAGCGGTTAGAAGTCAGGCTTGTGGAGAGCAAACCTAATGAAAAGCAACGGTGATTTTCACTGCGCCGAATTAGACAGCGACGCGTTGCTGAATAGTAGGAGCAGCCTCTAGCAGGAGTGATTTTTGAAGCAGCGTTCGTCAAATGCTTCCGCTTCCCCGCGTGCAGTCCCCTTTTATATTGCATACTCAGTCTGTGGCCACGAAATAGTGTATTTATAAAGTTAATTCAACATCATCATCATCAGCCTGACTACGCCCACTGCATAGCAAATGCCTCTCAAATGTCTCCTTGATTAAGCCTGTCCTTTGCCAGCTGCGGCCACCGTATCCCCGCAAACTTCTTAATCTCATCCGCCCACCTAACTTTCTGGCGCCCCTGCTATACGCTTCTCTTCCACTGGAGTCCAGTCCGTTACCATTAAGGACCATCGGTTATCTTGTCTTCGCATTACATGCCCTGTCCAAGCCCATTTCTTCCTCTTGACTTCGACTCGGATGTCACTAACCCGCGTTTGTTCCCTCACCCACTCTGCCCGCTTCCAATCTCATAACGTTATACCTGTCATCTTTTTTTTTTTGCGTGGCTCGCTGCGTTGTCCTTAACTTAAACTGAATCCTTTCCGTTAGCCTCCACGTTTCTGTTAATGACTGTAATTAATTATTTTATAAATGAATTTTATTAAAATGCACCACTGCTCTTTGTTTCGGCAGAGATTTCATCTCTCGTTTGCCAGGTCGTGCGCCTCGAAAGCAGGAGCAACGCGCGAGAAACCTGCGTTCTAAACACGAATACGCCTACATGGGAGTAAAAAGAGGGAGTAATCTGTCCTCTAGAGCACTCCCTTCTACAAAGGGGAGTGCGCTGGAGGACATATTACTCCCTCTTTACTCCTTCCTGCTTAGAGTGTGGGCCAGCAAGCCATCGGAGTTGGACATGCGTTGGAACTGGGAAAAGAGAAAGATACATAGCCTCTGGCTGAAAAAGCTTTTTGTTGTGCAAAGACAGGATTGCCCTAAAATGCGTCAGCAGAACGGCTATTCAGCATGGCGAAGGGCGCCCTATCTTCAAAGCAGTGGCAAATTTCGGCACCCACTTTGAAGCTCAGCTGCTCCTGCGATTAAGTAAACTGAGAAAGCTGAATGATTATAGGACCTGTGTCCAGTGAAGTTTTTGTGTGAAAATTAAAAGTAATTTTAAATATAATCGCAAGTACTTTCTGAAAGTAACTGTAATGTAATGGCATTACTTTTTGTGAATATTAATTAGTAAAGTGTTTTAATTACATTTTCGTAGTTTTTGCGAAAGCAATTAGTTATGTAATTCTGTTACTTCTTAAAAGTAATTTTACCATGCATACATCGGGGTCGGGACCCATAAAGAAGTCGTCACGCCGTGCGCCCTCGTAGTAGGCGGCGGCCGCTCGCACTTGAGACCTTGGGACATTGCGCGGCCGGAAGCCCTGGGGCGCTCGGTGCCCAGCAAAGTCCACAGGTTGCACAGAGAGGCTGCGGCTCACCCAGCGGATACACAGAAGGCATCTCAGTGCGGTGAGTTCCTGGCTGTGGGCGAACTCAGCTCGAACTACCTGGCGGATGGTGAAGACCAGGTCGCAGGAAGAAGCCGTATCAATGGCAGCCACCCTTGTTACTGCATCCATCTTGGCCGTTATTCGCCGCATCCTTAAATTCTCGAATGTCCGGCATTGCCGTATGACAGCTAAGACAGATGCAAGGTTGAAAATGAAAATTGATTTTTGGGGAAAGGAAATGAAGCAGTATCTGTCTCACATCTCTGCGCGCACCTGAACCACGCCGTAAGGGAAGGGACAAAGGAGGGACTGAAAGAAGAAATTAAGGAAGAGGTGCCGTAGTGGAGGGCTCCGCAATAATTTCGACCACCTGGGAATCTTTAGCGTGCACTGACATCGCACAGCACACGAGCGCCTCTGCGTTTCGCCTCCATCGAAACGCTGCCGCCGTGGTCGGGGGGAGGGGGGTGGAAACATTTATTGTCAAGCAATACAGGGGGCAAACCCCCTAACATGGCATGAGGCAACCCTTAGGGGGCTGCCCTTACAGGGCAAAGGACAGCCCTTGGAGGGCTATCCGCTTCAGGGCGTCGGTAATTATCCGGCGCTGGTCAGCAGCAGCGGAGCTGGCCAGGAGAGTCTCTCAGTATGACTCCGCCGTGGTTGGAGATGGAGGGTGTGGGAAGGTCGGACATGTGAGGAGGACGTGAAGAAAGTCTCCCGGTTTTCCGCAGAGCTTACAGGAAGAGAGGAATTGATCGGGGTAGCGGGCATGAAGGAGAATAGGGTAGGGAGCAGTTCGGGTCTTGACTCGGTGCCAGTGGGAGGTCTAGGTTAAGGTTAGGGAGGGAGCCTGCGGTGCGTAAACGCGCCGGGTATCTCGGTAGTAGTTAAGAATATCTTTGAACGCAAGCAGGCGCTCCTGGGATGGTGGGGGATGTCCAACTCCGGCCCGGAAAGTGAGACTTCGGGAGAGGGAGTGGACCTCCTCGTTACCCGGGAGGCCTGCGTGTGCGTGGGTCGAGATAAGGGTTACGGGGTGGGTGGGGTGCCAGAAGCGTAGAAGCCGAGCCGCGGTGCGGGATATAAGGCCTTTGGCGAAATTGGATAGGGCGGATTTTGACTCGGAGAGAATTTTGGTGGCAGAGGTGGAGATGAGAGCGAGTGCAATGACCGCTTCGTGTGCTATTTCCGAGGAGTCTGTGGTGACGGATCCTGGTGCTATTAGTCGAGCCTGATTATTATCGACGACGAGAACCATGCGGGAGCCCGACAAGTACGCTGCCGCGCCCACGCAGGCTACCTCGGAACTGTTGTTGTGGTCGGGTTCGAAGCCGGTAATCCGGATCAGCCAGGTTGAAAGTTGAAAATTGAAAATTGGTTTTTGGGGAAAGGAAATGGCGCAGCATCTGTCTCACACATCGGCGGACACCTGAACCGCGCGGTTAGGGAAGGGATAAAGGAGGGAGTGAAAGAATAAAGGGAGAAAAGAGGCACCGTAGTGAAGGGCTAATAATAATAATTGGTTTTGGGGAAAAGTAAATGGCGCAGTATCTGTCTCAAATATCGTTGGACACCTGTACCGCGCTGTAAGGGAAGGGATAAAGGAGGGAGTGAAAGAAGAAAGGAAGAAAGAGGTGCCGTAGTGGAGGGCTCCGGAATAATTTCGACCACCTGGGGATCTTTAACATGCACTGACATCGCACAGCACACGGGCGCCTTAGCGTTTTTCCTCCATAAAAACGCAGCCGCCGCGGTCGCGTTCGAACCCGGGAACTCCGGATCAGTAGTCGAGCGCCCTAACCACTGAGCCACCGCGGCGGGTGGAGGGCTTTAGAATAATAATTTCGACCACCTGGGAATGTTTAACGTGGACTGACATCGCACAGCACACGGCCGCCTTGGCGTTTTTCCTCCATAAAAACGCAGGAAAAACGCCAAGGCGGCTGTGTGCTGTTTGATGTCAGTGCACGTTAAACATTCCCAGGTGGTCGAAATTATTATTCTAAAGCCCTCCACCCGCCGCGGTGGCTCAGTGGTTAGGGCGCTCGACTACTGATCCGGAGTTCCCGGGTTCGAACGCGACCGCGGCGGCTGCGTTTTTATGGAGGAAAAACGCTAAGGCGCCCGTGTGCTGTGCGATGTCAGTGCACGTTAAAGATCCCCAGGTGGTCGAAACTATTCCGGAGCCCTCCACTACGGACCTATTCGTTCCTATCTTCTTTCACTCCCTCCTTTATCCCTTCCCTTACGGCGCGGTTCAGGTGTCCAACGATATATGAGACAGATACTGCTCCATTTCCATTCCACCAAAAACCAATTATTATTATTATTATTCCTCCATAAAAACGCTGCCGCCCCGGTCGGATTCGAACCCGGGAACTCCGCACAGATGTCAGGTTCTATTTGCTAATGAGGAAAGCATATATGTTCTCGGCGAAGCCTTTGAGCACGTGTCCCACTTTCTTCTCGTCCGACACACTGTGACGACCCACATAGCAGTGGTTGATGACATACGGGCCGCATATGTTCCTGTCATACTTGTGGCGACCTTCCCACCTCTTTCGGCCTCGACCTTCGAGCTCCCGTGCAGCGTCCGAGTTCAACGGCCCAGGGGTCACATCGCTCGTTGTGACCTCGGCCGCCGTCGGTTGCTAGGGGTGTCGTTCACGGATCGCCAATCGGGCGCCACGCCCTCCGTCGCCCCCGAAGAGCCGGCAAGGAGCCCCGCGAGCCTGATGAAAGGAAGCAGCGTCCCGAATGGGGGCCACTTCCGATGAAACAAGTAGCGGCAACCACTTGATGAGCCAGCCTTTTCAAGGGCACGGAAGAGCGACTCCGCAGGTACGCGGCCGCCTCCGCAAGGAAAGAAAGGGAGTCTTGGAGGACGATGTAACGGAGAGAAGAGGCTGGCGGGACGAGAGGAGAGGAAGAAATCCTCGGCTGAAAGTCCGGGGTCGTCGCGCTCTGGTCGCTACGGAGATGAGACGATCGTCCCCTCTCGGGCAAGTTCCCGCTAAGTTGGCGACACCCGTCCGAGAAAGATTCCTGTGATGAGTCCGGGCACGAGCTGATGGACCCAGCCCCCCGGCATGCCGAGTCCGCCATCAAAGGACCCCGCGAGCTTGTAATCGACATGGGTGATCCCAGGACCACAACGAAGGAGACCGTCCGATGCGCTGGGTGAGCCAGTCGCTATACTCTCGCAGAGTAGCAAATAAACTGCTTTTGTTAACTCCTTCACCTTGCCTCCATCTCTACAAGCTTCGGCACGATCCCATGCCTGAGATAAATTCGGGACTCTTGGAGGCGGTCGGGGCTCAAGTCTTTTCGTCCACTCTAGGGCCGTCTCAATACCAGGACGGACCAGTTTACAAATCTTGAGGCATTCCTCAATATAATGGATGTAAGTCTCGCCAGGAACCTGAGTTCTATGAGCCAGTGTCTGTCCACACCGCGTCTTCTTCGCAGCGGGGTCGCCGAAGCACTTGGCGAATCGTCCACAAATTGTATCCAGGACGTGAAGGCATATCCGTAATTCTAGCGCCAAATGTCCAACATTCTTGGACAACAATTTTGAATATTAGAATATTGTAAGGTGTAGTTGTGGAAATATTGATGGTAATGGTCCAGTCTTCTGACGTGTAGCAAAATCTTTCGTTTAGAGTGTTTCCATCACTCGCATCGAACAGTGAAGTCGGCTATAGAAAACCAATGGGGAACGCTTTTGACAATATCAAAAACGTTAATACCTTCTCGCTCTAGCAGCCTGTCGAGCGCCACTGGGCTTTGCCGAACGATGGACGTGGCCGCCACCTTTTAGCTTCGATTTTAGAGCGGTAGCTCTACTCAACGCAAAGTTTCTCACCATTCCGTGCCTGATTTGAACTTGTTTTAACCTTGGGAAACACAACATAACAACAGATAGACAAATTCACCTTGATCGATTTGAACGAAAATTGATGTCCAACCATAAGTGAGCGTGCCCGGCATGGTAGCGACCTCCAAATTTGGACCGGGTCATTGCCAAAATGCTGTCGCTCGACCTTTGGGTATAACCGCGATTAAACCCTTCCTAACTTTTTTTGGGACTAGGTCGGCCTCTTGGTGCGCAGCGCGGGAGTGCAGTCGTCTATCTCGGGCCCCAGCAGCCTTCTAGGGGAGTTCACGGTCTTATCATAGAAGTGCCGAGGAGCTGGCAGGCTACACGTGCAACCCACGGCGATATAAATTATTCCAGAGCCCTCCATGACGGCGCCTCACACAGCTCGCATGCAGCCTTGGGACGTTAAGCCCCGCACACCACATTACATACGGCGTCCATATTCAGCTGCAAAGGTTTGATGACCAGTGTGCAGCCCCAAATGTGAGTGGTGGCAGTTCGATCGCGCTTGTCTTAATAATAATTGGTTTTTGGTGGAATGGAAATGGCGCAGTATCTGTCTCATATATCGTTGGACACCTAAACCGCGCCGTAAGGGATGGGATAAGAGAGGGAGTGAAAGAATAAAGGAAGAGAGAGGTGCCGTAGTGGAGGGCTCCGGAATAATTTCGACCACCTGGGGATCTTTAACGTGCACTGACATCGCACAGCACACGGGCGCCTTAGCGTTTTTCCTCCATAAAAACGCAGCCGCCCCGGTCGGGTTCGAACCCGGGTACTCCGGATCAGTAGTCGAGCGCCCTAACCACTGAGCCACCGCTGCGAGGCTTGCGCTTGTCTTCCGCCTTCAGGAATTTGCAATGTTGTGTGGCTTGCAAGCTGTTATGTTTTTCGCGCTGATGAAAGACAAGCTCGCATTTCAAAGATTGTCATTTGTTTTCCCTGCCTTATTTCACTGATTTCCTGTAGATGGAGCAGAGAACAAATGGTGAATAGTGGCCGTCAAGAGGAACGAGGGATCACCCTTCAGTGTATCGAAGGCAACCAAAGTGCGCTCAAACATTTTATTGAGTCAGACTTTCTGACAAATGTGGCCAGTGCTTTGCGACTACTGCGACAGACAGCCGTGCCATCAGTCTTTGCTTTCAGCTAATCGACACCGTAAAGAAGATCATCAAGTCAGCGTGCCGCGTGTCCACTTCTTGCCTAGCGGCAGCGAAAGAGAAAGGAACAATATGATGCACAAGCAAATGTCCACAGTGAGGATGACACTGCACCATTGGCTGCAATCTCGGCAGTCAGCTCCCTAAGCAACAGAGCAGAAATCCACTGCAGGAAGTTTCTCCCACGAACATGAATTCCCAAACTGAAAGAGCAGCTTGCATTGAACAGGGAGAGGGAGGTACAGCTGCAGGCAGAGCTAGAAGCAAGCAAAGCCAGTTGAATACCTCTGTAAAGGAAGCTGCAAGACACTGAGCAGTAACTCTAGATGAAAACATAGGACCCCGACCTAGTTCTAAATTAGCTTTTAAATTCACGAAAAACCTGTGGGAAAACTGCAACAGGATGCTATGGCACCAATTAACTCTTGGCCCTAAGTCCCCAGCGTCTGCGCAGCAACTGACCAAGGCGGCGGTCAGACCTGTGACGCAGCGGAGGATGCTATGAACTAAGAATCTCTGCATCAAGAGAGGCCGCCAGTGGAAACTGTACCTGACAACGTTTAACTCTAGAACCTTGTCCAGTGAAGCTATAGTTTAGCAGCGTTGATCGAGGAACTAGCGGGTGTTAAGTGGGATGTCATAGGGCTGAGTGAGGTTAGAAGTACGGATGAGGCGTATGCAGTGCTAAAGGGCGGGCACGTACTACGCTATCGTGGTTTAGCCGACAGACGAGAACTAGTTGTGGGATTCCTTACCAATAAGGATATAGCTGGTAACATAGAGGAATTTTAGAGCATTAACAGGATGATTGCAGTATCGCGATTAGGCTTAATAAGAGGTACGAAACTGAATGTGGTACAAGCCTACGCGCCTACGTCTAGCCATGATGACCAGATCGTCTAAAGTTTCTATGAAGACGTGGAATCGGCAATAAGCAAAGTTTCTGGGTATTGGTGCTATCTTTATCTGCTTCCGAATTTCTTGTGGTACATGTATTCCTTGTTTTATCTGGTGGCTAGTTCTGGTAGCATGCCTACCAATTTGAGCATGTTCTTTCCCGTGTGCGTTTTGGATACCTGTCTCGCGGCTCCCTCGCGGATAAAGAGGTAGCACTGCCAAATGCCATTCAAACGGTCGCGACGTTTCTCACGCGAAGCGACATGCGATGTGCCCTGGGGAAATCTGGAGTTCTTAGGATTCACGAACACCTCTACAAGTAATCCGGCTTTATCTGCCTACAAATTCACAAAGGTCCCATCGAGGAGCGCCCGTTTGTGCGAGTCCGTCTCTGAATCCAGCACGACGGCAAACCCACCCACCCCAATCACCACTCTTCGCACATCGAACCTTAACATTGCCCGCATTATTCACCGCATAGCAGGGCACCACTTGTTTAGTCACGACCCTTGCCATCAGCCGCATGCAATATGGCCTCCCATTTCACCAACTCACACGCACTACCCTGAATCAGGTCCACGTCCTAATCTGCACCCTTTACAAGACTGCTGTCGACCTTCCAAGTGCACGTCCACGGCCCGACTGCTCGTTCTGGGCATTCACAGCCCCTCTGAAGAGCTCCGTGACGCAGTCCTCACCTCCCAGCGCCCTCGTCTGCTCACCACCTCAGCGGGAAGAGCCATTCTCCGCCACACTAACAACCCGCAGGCCTGCCAGACCTTTGCCTTCACGGCGTACCCTCCACTGACATCCGCACCCATCTCCACCTTGACCCCATCCCCGCCACATGTGCCACGAACTTTAAACGGTCAGATGACAGGCTCGGCCTCTTCGCAAATAGTATGGGCAGGACACCGCAGCCACCTACGTGGACACTGCCTCCTGTGCCCACGCACAAACATACGCCTGCGAGCAGTAGACTGCACCAATTCTCCACCTGGCCGCTTCCTTCCTGGCACCAGAGCCCACGCCGCTGCAGTAATCGCTGTCGCCCTCACCATTGAATTGAGTACGTCTATTCCCAGAGCTTACATACCTTCACCGACGCAAAGGCTTCCTGCCGAGCTTACACAAGCGGTCGAGTCCCAAGGCAAGCCCTCCGCATCCTAGGACACCCTCTCAAACAAGGCCATGTCATAACCTGAGTACCCTGCCACGAGAATCTGACTGGAAACATCAGGGCTGATAACCTTGCCCGTGATTACACTCATCGAGCGGGTCCTCCTCACCCTGAGATCTACCCCTATTCACCCACTACGCCTCACGCCTAGAAATCGCGTCTCAACAGGCGCCTATACTTCCCAACCCACAAACACCTTTCCCCGGAAGACTCCTGCCTTCTTCGGTTGGATAGCAGTTGGATTTACCCTCGAAAATTACTGTTACGCTCGACGTTTACAGCAGGCGAAGGATATCCCTGCGAAGATGAACTGAGTGGCTTCTTCAAACAAATCCTGCTAAATGCCACGTCGGCTGTGCGCGGTGGTGGGGATTACTGTCAAAACTAAATGACGGGGTGTCTTCAAAATGAACGCTTCCCTTGTTTACAGCCGGCCATCGGAGGGCGCTGTGTCGAGACGCGCTTGCGTGAACGGGACGTCTGCGGTGTTCGGACAAGAAGGGACATTGTACGGACAACAGTGAAGGGGCATTGTACGGACAACGGTGCACGTGGACAACCACGCGCCACGGTGCGGCGAAACCAGAAGGCGCCGCTGAATAATAATAATGATTGGTTTTGAAGGGAAATAAAATGGCGCAGTATCTGTCTCATATATCGTTGGACACCTGAACCGCGCCGTAAGGGAAGAGTAAAGGAGGGAGTGAAAGAAGAAAGGAAGAGAGAGGTGCCGTAGTGGAGGGCTCCGGAATAATTTCGACCACCTGGGGATCTTTAACGTGGACTGACATCGCACAGCACACGGGCGCCTTAGCGTTTTTCCTCCATAAAAACGCAGCCGCCGCGGTCGGGTTCGAACCCGGGAGCTCCGGATCAGTAGTCGAGCGCCCTAACCACTGAGCCACCGCGGCGGGCAGGCGCCGCTGAAGAAAAGGGATAAGCGCGGCTGATCGCGCTGTCCGTTAGCCCTCCGTTAGCCTTATCATCAATACACTGCTGTGCCCGGCAGCCCTAATACATTTTGACCCCTCCTTTAGAGGCAGCTGCCCGCACTGTGGAGCAGTGTCTCGGACACCTATCACATGGTGTGGTCCTGCCACTCCAACCCGGCGGCTATTCCCCCATCCCCAACCCAGACCGGGAGGACTAGGAGGCGACCCTGCTCGGCTGCCACGACTTACAGGCCCAACAATAGCCTTAAATGGGCTCGCCCGGGCGGCGGCCACCGCCACTGGGGTCCCATACTAGGGACCTCCACCTAGTGTTTGTAAGGACCGGTCCCTTACGGGATGACCCAAGCATACCTCCTGTCCCTTGAATAGCCAGTAAATGTTTTCGCCATCACAAGCCCTCCGTTTGCCGGGCGGAGGATCGGACATTTGGATCAGACGATTGGTATGAACCGGTAATTTTGAACCTGAAATCTCCATGCTTTTCTGGGACGTTCATTCCATGAGCCTACAGATGAAAAGAACAGCGAACGGTTCTTTAGTCACTAAAAGAATCAGAGCAGCAAAACCTGCGCACCCGAATTGAATCTGTTTAGGATGAGCGAAATAATTTCACCAGGGACAACCGACGAGGGCGAGTGGAAAAGGGAGCGACCTAAAAAAGCCTACCGCGCAGAGTCAGCAGAGCTTCCAGGTTAATCTGTTCCAACCGGGGCGCCGACAATAAAGCAGCAAGGCTGTGGTAGCTAGGCAAGTACCCGTTTGGTATCTGGAGCACGCATGATATGTCTAAGCTTTTGAGTTTTGAGGGGCGACAGCGCTAGGGAAAACGGAAGAAAGGGAGCTAGCGCGCTTGCAGGTAGTGTGGTAGGAGGCCGTGTTAATGCCTCATCGCAGTCTGCGTTGGAGCAGCAGAAGTTAGGCTGGCACAATACTGAAATTGAAGATTGTGGAAAATGGGAGGATTGCGCAGAAATATGGGATGCGCGGGAGACGACAAAAGACCAGCGAGGTAGGCGACGCACGGGAAATCACAACAGAGGTCACGGATTACCACATGAATGAGTTGGGGGTCTCGGAGGTCGTGGGCATAGTCACTTGTAAATCAGTCTGGGTGAAACACGAAGGCAACAGGCCAACGACAGATGAGCTACCAAAACCAGAGAATTAAGCTGAGTGTAAAGGAAGTAGCCAAGACAAAACGAATGGCAACGGGCACCAGATCAGTAGAATAACTGAATCTTCAAGAATGGGAGGTCAGAGTGTCGGAACTCTGGAAAGAGGCGACGAGGGCAATGAGAAGGCCGATTTTGAGCCGAAGTAAGTGTATCCTCGTGACATGCGTCAACACCCAGAAAAGCTTTTGCTATTCTGGAGACGCACGTGGAAGACCTCAAGAGAAGAAGTTCTTTAATGGAAAGGGATCCTCAATGGAAGCAGTGTGGTTCGCTCCGGACTTCCTTCCTTTACTTCGGGGCCCCTACGGAAACGAAACAGCCGCCGCAAAGGCTCGTTATAATAATAATAATTGGTTTTTGGGGAAGGAAATGGCGCAGTAGCTGTCTCATGTATCGGCGGACACCTGAACCGCGCCGTAGGGGAAGGGATAAAGGAGGGAGTGAAAGAAGAAAGGAGGAAAGAGGTGCCGTAGTAGGGGGCTCCGGAATAATTTCGTCCACCTGTGTTCTGATTTCGTTTACTGTTGTGATTGGCTAGCGGATTAATACAGAACGCCGCGGACCGTGGCCCAGTGTAGCCAACTGCTGTAATTTACTTGAAAAATTTAAGAGCCGTGATAAGAACACGAGTATGGAGTGCTCGCGTTTCTCACCGTCAGCGCGCTATCGTTTCGCTTTCGGTTTCGTTTTTAAATACGCTTTCTGGGTCAACATGTCTCGTCCAGTTTCAGGGTGCCGTTCCATACCGCCGTTACAGTGTTCTTAAAGGCTTCTAGAACACTATACCGCCGTTTCCATCAGCGGTCACGAGTAAATTTTTCAGCTAATTTCATTGTTTGAACACGTAGTAATATGCCGAGCATCATACTGCGCTTTGAAGTTATCACATTGGTCAAACAATGGGGAGCAGGGACGCCGGAACAGGGGGGCCCGAGCCCCTCCCCCCCTTAAGTATTCTCATGAGGAGGCTCAGCCCCTCCCCCACCTGAATTCCTGCCTAGTTTACATTTTTTTTTTTTTTTTGCTGTAACCTAACTTACGACCTTCGCGTTCTCATGACGTCCCAGTAGGAAACTACACGTTGAAGACATCCCCAAGTCTCTGGAACAGGCACGAATTTGAGTGCTAGCCCTCATTTTGGTTTTCATAGAACGGCAATTTTAACAATAAAAACACTCTGGCGCAGGTACCAATTAGCAGTAGCAGCAGACGTAGGGAACTGGCTTCGCTTTTCATTTGTTAAAAACTGGCGAAGTCCATTAACGTATGCGAAGGGAAGTTTTCTGGGAGTCCCCAATCACCGTCGTCTTTGTGAGTCGTATGTGTCATCACTCAGCGTGAAGCACGAAAATGGGGAGACCGGTCTTTGTCGTCGCGAAGTGTCTGGTGGGCTGTTCGGCTGTTCATTGCTCGGGGTAGGAGGGGTGAAGGGAGGAAGTTGGCGCGACGGTGCGGGGTCAGTCTAATTTGTTCAGCAGAAAATTCTAAGAAAGTTTAGTATGAGCAGATGAAAGTTTAGTATGAAAGTATGAAAGTTTAGTATGGCCACATTCTCACAGCCGGCCTCCTCTACGGCGCGGCGACGACGGAGCCGAAAACCGCGGCAGCAACGGAGCGGCGCGGACACCGGCAAACCAGTTGTGGCGGGCGCTCGCTTCTCCCACGTGACTCTACGCCAGCGCTCCTCTGTACTTTCTGTGCCTGGGCGAACGCAGGCCGTCGGGCGCCGGCTCCACCGCCGCTCGCGGCTGCCGCATGGCGGCGCTGTGTGAGTAGAATACGTAGGGAGCCTACATGTCGCGCAGGCGGCATGTATGTAGGCTCCCTAAGAATACGTCTGGCGCGTCGCGGGTGCCTCCGCTCTCTACGAGAATATAAGAAGCTGGGCAGGTGCTGATCGGCCGCACGCAGTACGATTCTTGCTTTCGCGTTTGCATGCATGCGTGTTTAATTGCATTCATGCTTTCCTGAGGCTTTTTCAAGTTCGTATTCCGCATGCAATCTGTCCCTATGTATTTAGAAGCGCTAAAAAGAAAAAAGATGCGAGAACTGCCTTACTTTGTGTACGAAGCCGGTTAGCAACCAGTCACTCTTTCAGTTCAGCCGCAGCCAAGGCCGAGATAGGCTGCTCTACACGTAAGATCAACTTCTCTTCGTTCTCGACACAATAAGAGCTTTTGCTGACCGCACCCTGCAGGAAGATGAGACCTTGCAAAAACATATCACTACATTAGTAGAGCACGCTGTCCCAGCTCTTTGTGCTTCAAAGTTGCTAAGTGCAAGAGCGATGGCAGCAACGAGCACAGGCTTAAGCTCATGAATCGGTTCTTTTCCTGAGGCCGCTCCTCTGCAACTACGCATTCAATGTTACTGACAGGGACGTAGTTAAGCATTTTGCAAAAAAGCCCCTTTAGCGAAAGTATGCGAAACTGTGAGAGTGGCATACGCTTTACTGCCATGTGGGAGTGGGACTCCACAATAAATGTTTTTTTTTTCGAGTTGTAGTAAGTTTTGAGTCCCAATTAACGCACCGATATTGAACTGTTGAATACATGAGCTACACCTGAGAACACCACACCTATATACCTATATCTTTTTTTTTTTGTTCGAAAAGTGTGCCATGAGGCATAAGTTGAAAAAAGCGGAAGGAATGCGGGAGATAGAAAGTTAAAAGAAGGATTGAAGACCCGTTGCGCTGAGGTAGTCAGCGTAGTACTGCTATCTTCAGGCAAATGGTGCAGCGCCTATAGCTCACGTTACATAACTGGTGGCACTGACAGCAGGGCGCATTTTTCGCGCGTACCGCTCAAGTTTAGCGTCAAGAATGCTACTAGAGAAACAGTGCTGCAGGAAATTAAGTGCGCAGCCGCTCAAATGATGAAACCACATGGCACAGCTCCACATTTTCTGGCGCCAACTGTGGCTTCGGTGGCGACAATGTTAACTCTCAAAAACTTTACGAAGGAAACGCGGGATCAGGTATCGTTTTGGAAGCAGTCTAACGGCTTTACGTGCTACTTAGCGCATGCCCTTCCGGCTTGCGTCGTCTGTTACATGAGTAAACAGCACGCAACAGAGCTTTTTCAGCGCCCAAGCTTTCAGTATTAACTGCTGCCAAACGTTACTGGACGTTACTGGAAAAGTGCTCCATTACAGTGGCTATATATACAGAAGCGCTTGGGAAGGGCTTTGGGAGTCGACCTTTAGGGAGCTTGGCGGAAGCTTGCACCGCGATCAAGGAAGCTTGTACCGCGCCGTTTGTCAACCTCCGTGGACAGTTCCAGCCTTTTTATGGGCTTATTCGGTTATGTACCGCTCTATCTGCGCTTACATTATTATTATAGTTGAGTATGCCTGCTTAGTCTTGCTCCTTTTGAAATAGAAAATTCCTTAGAGATACAGGTTAAATGCAAGCACGGACAGCGCTACAGGTCATCATTAACCACAGCGGTGGACTAGCATGGAACAGAAAACCCATGGTGCTTGTTTTCTTTATTCCTTTGGTGCCGTCTTATTTTCAGCCAAATATATTCTTTGTCAAAACAGAATTCATATATCAGCAACAATGTTTTGCAGTGCATGAAAATAACATAAGGTGAGCTTATTCGCAACTGGAAATATTGAGCTCAGATATACCGTTTAAAAACCCTTGACAGTCCACATGAAATGGTTCGTGCTTGAGCCGTGTGGTGGTGGGGGAATTGAAGCAATCTGAGCAATGTGAAGAAGACCCTCGCCCTCACCATTTATTTTGGTCTTTGGAGATGTTAAAGTTTCAATTCAATGCTTAGAAGTAAACCATATGAGTCAGATGACTATTAACCACAGCTGAACGGTACGACGAAGCAGCGCTGACGGACGGGACGGAAGAGGAGACAGACACCAGACACCAGCGCGCATGTGTTTGTCTCTTCTGTACAGTCCGTCAGAGCTGTTTCGTCGTACCGTTCAACATGAACCAACCAGACCGACTCAGCCTTCTCCTTGGACCACAGCTGTACACAGGCCCTAAGTTGACGTATGTATATGAAACTTCATTTACCATACAATAAATTTCCAGAACGAAACAAAAGCACCTTTCGCATTTAAAATGTGATTCGTCGAATTCCAGGGGAAAAATCTTAACTGCTCAAACTGGTTTCCATTTGGTTACAGCTGGAATCAACTGGGAATTGTTCCATAAACCAGCTTGGAACTTTCGCACACATCTATGTATATAGTTTATTTAAATCTGAAAGGCAGGTATTGTGAATCAAAGCTGCGCATGGGCTATAAGAGACGCCATAGCGAAAGACTCCGTATTAATCGTGGTCAAATGGGTACAATGTGCGCATACAACGCACAGCCCATGAGCATTTTTGCATTTGCTCTCCATCGAGATGCGGCCACCACGGCCGGGACTCGATCCAGCATCCTTGGACTCAGCAGCTTAACGCCATAGCTAGCGAAACCACCAAGTAGGGACATGAAAATGTGAGGTTATCTCATACATCATAATCAGGTACATCAACGCACATACTACCATATGCCACAGCGATAATTTTTTTCATTTAACATGCAGCACTGCATCGGTGCCCACGTTGTGCCGGCTCATCTGCGTATCAAATCCGGCAACTGCAATCAGCAGCTGTGACGCTGTGACCAAGTGATGGTTCACAAAGACAGCTCGCCGAAAACCGCACCGTCCGCTGCAAAGCAAGAGACAGAGTGGGCCGGTACCGCTTCCTCCCTGCATTTTTTCGCGTCTGTAAAGACATTTCTATTTTTACCATCGTGAACACACAACGGTTAGCACTACCGTCACTGCTGCCTCGCCAACAACGCCCCTACCGCCGCTGTGCGAAGGATTCGTGATGCACGCGAACAACCAGAACGTGCCCGAGGTATCGTGGTGAACACAAACGTATTTCTCTGCACTGCATACGCACGAATCATGATGATGCACTGACACCCACGGAAGCACCCAAGGCAACGGCTGCAGCGGTTCGCCTGCGACGTGGTCTCGATCTTTACCAGCGTTCCTGTGTCCTTTGCCGTGTCCGCAGCGAAGCAAGGCCTCGAAGTGGAGGCTGACCTAGGTACCAGGACGAGCCTGAACCCAGAAGA
This sequence comes from Amblyomma americanum, assembly GCF_052857255.1. NCBI lineage: Eukaryota > Metazoa > Arthropoda > Arachnida > Ixodida > Ixodidae > Amblyomma > Amblyomma americanum. The sequence goes on along the minus strand of NC_135498.1, from coordinate 42,090,541 downwards.
ACTCTGCCGGCTTTTGGAGTATTGCCTATAAGCAGCGCAGCTTTTTCGTTCAAAGGAGAATTTTATAAGCACACCAGCGGCGCACTGCCATGGGCGCCGCGATCTCGGTGACTGCTGCCAACTTGACGATGGAGGCCATCGAAGAGAAAGCACTGATGTCGTTCCAAGAAAAACCGAAAGTTTTCATTCGTTACATTGACGACTGTTTCTGCATTCTGAAGACATCGCAGGTCGAAAATTTCCTTGCACACCTCAACCCAGTCGAGCCTTCTATTCAGTTCACAATGGAACGAGAAGTGAACAACACTTTGCCATTCCTGGACGTCTTCATAAGAAGAAAAGGGGCAGATCTAAAGCTCGGTGTCTATAGGAAGCCAACCCATACCGGCCGCTACTTAAATTTTAATTACAACCATCCTACTAGCCACAAGGGATCCGTCGTCTCCACTCTCCTGAGAAGAGCAAAGTGAATCTGATCCTCCGAAGCGGGGAAAAACGCACAAGCCACCGTACTCGCCGACCTACAGAAGATCGGCTACACGCGTGGCTTTATTCAACGCGTTAGTCGCCGTCAAGCTCGGAGGACAGGGGGACCGACCCACAATGAAACAACGAAACGCGCGCGCGTTGTGCGCCAGTCACTCGCACGCATTCTCGGAAAACATGGAATCCACGTGGTTCACAAACCTGTTTCGACAATAAGCCACTTCTTACCACGACCGAAAGACCGCGGCCCCAGAGAAAAATAAACGGGTGTCGTCTAAAAATCCCATGCTCAGAGTGCCCGGCTTCATACATCGGCGAAACAAGAAGCCTCCACCAATGAATAAGGTAACACAAAAATGACATCCGGCTAATGAATTCAGAATCCAACCCGCTCGCCGAACACTGCGAGCGCGCCGACCACCTGATAGCCTTTGAGGAGGTGAGCGTCTTGGCCGTGGTACCAAACCTGTTCAAGAGGCGACATGTGGAGTCATGGCACATCCGGCTCACAAAGGAGGCTATGATTAGGACTCCAGGAACGCTCCACTCCGCGTATGTTAGTGGACTGCGCCATGTGCTAACAAAGGGAGAGCGAAGGCAGCACTCCTGAAGAAGGGACCGAGTTGGTCCCGAAACGTTGGGTAAAGTTAAAAATATCGGTTGGCGTCAGTTTTCTCTAAACTATTTCAAGAACCAAACCAGACGGACTTCCGTCGAAGATGTTTTCGTTCATTATTGGTAACTATATACATGTACTGTAGCGCGTTTGCTTGTATTAGGGTAATTAAACTGTTGTTTTATGTTATGGTTTTGTTCATGCGCGAATACCTAATTATGTAAATTTGTCAAATGTCAATAAATATGTGCGCATTGAAATTTCAATTTGTAATTTTTTTTCTTGTTAATGCTTGTATAATATGCGTCATCTAGCGATCAAAGAAACACTGCATAAGGAAAACAATTTTTTTCACGCAGTTAGTTGTTCTCTCTCGAGCCAAACTTGGATTGTAATGTCTGAAAAACCTAGGTACATAAAGAAAACAAAAAACAAGTAAAAAGAATTGTTAGAGCCCCCCCCCCCCCCCCCCCGCCCTCCTGAAAATATGCTTCCGGCGTCCCTGATTGCGAGACCTTGTAGTCGAGAGATAAAAATTTTGGCGTGCTTGAAAAATAACCGTCCTTTTCTTTAAGGCATACACGTGAGACAACGTGTATGAAAGCGTGCAAAACTTCCTTTAAAAACGTTGCACGTGCCACCACTTGTGTGCCACCACTTCTATCGTTCTATTTTCAAACTACTCGCGCTGCTTGTGCTACTCGCATGTCAGCAGTTAGGTCAGCAACTCTGTGTCATCACTAAAAATGGCTCCCGCGTGGCAAGAAGTAGACCACGCTCGAATTGAAAAACGATGCGAACTCGTGCTGACTGGCTCGGCAATATCCAAAAGAATTGAGGAGGATTCTTTTGATGTTTCCGTATATTCCCTCACGCATCTCAACTTTTTAGAAGTAAGTCATACATGTCTCACGGCGTTGCCCGATGGCATTGCTCGCCTCGTCAACCTCAGCCGGCTTGTGTTGAGTGGAAACCAACTCGCAAAGTTGCCTCCTGACCTGGGTAAGCTCCGGCATTTGAAATTTCTGGATGTCTCGAACAACGTTATCGAGGAGCTGCCTGTCGAATTCTCCAACCTAAAAGAATTGCAGAGCCTGATCGTCTGCAATAACCGGCTGACGGCGTTCCCAGAAGAGTTCAACCGGCTGACGCGCTTGATTGTGCTCAACTTCTCCAGGAACCAGTTGGAAGAGTTTCCATCTTTTCTTTCCGGGGAGGTGCGGTTCGAACAACTGTCTGAGCTCATAGCGAGCAACAACCGCATCGAAACGCTACCGGGCAAGTTGTCGTACGCTCTTCCGTCGGTCAAGTTGTTCGACCTCGCTGGCAACTTGGTGAAGCAGGTCCCTGGCGAAATTGGAGACATGAGCAAATTGAAGGAAATACAGCTGAGAGATAACCCGCTGAATGACAAGCGTCTCAAGAAGTTGGTCGAGCAATGCCACTACAAGCAAGTTCTGGAGTACATCAAAAGTCACGGCCCCCGGGACGCTTCAGCGAAGGGCTCGGGACAGGACAAGTCCGGATCTGCCAAAAAAGGAAAGAAGAAGGGAGCTGCCGCCTCTGTGGACGTCCAGGAGGTTAGTCGTGTTTGTCATGCTTGTGCAGTAGCCGCATGACTGCTTCGGAAGTCGCTTGTTGTACAAAGGTGAGCACGCTTGTCTAGAGCGCTCGAGCTGTGTGGTGCGGAGCAAATGATGTGAAATTTCAACGCAGCTACTTTGATAGGGACGAGGTGCTTGTGCTTGCGCGGTTGATATGTCTGTCTAGCTGCACTCAAGCTTAAGTGTCATCTGCGAAGCTCAGCACCTGCTTTAAAATTTCGTTTTCTTTCCTCTGCAGAGCATCGCTCAAGCTCTGTGGACAAGTGTACTCACCTCTTTACCTCCGTACTGGTTATCGGTGATAGGATAGGATAGGAAAACTTTTATTGAATCATAAGTATTTAGGCGATCAGAAGTCTTCTTGCTTGCTTCGCGTGTCGCTGTCTTCACGCTGCGCTGCAGGGAAGGCTTCTTCAGCAAAGGGTGGTCCCTCAGTCCAGGGCTCCACTGAGTTTGGCTGCATCCCGTGCGTGCTCTACCATCCTCTTTTGGACGGCGAGCTCGCAGCTGACGAGCCGGCTCTCCCAGTGCTCCGCACTCGGGGGTTTGTGTTCTCGGAATGCGTTGTTTCGTTCGCATTCCCATGTTATGTGAAATAGTGTGGGTGTGGCCCCGCACCACGGGCATGTGCCCCTATATTCCGTTGGGAACATCTTGTTGTATATAAAGAGGTTGGGGAAGGAACCTGTTTGTAATCTACGCCAATCTGTTGCCTCCTCCTTTGTTAGTGCTTTATGCGGGGGCGGATATTTATATCTCACCCCTCTGTGATGTTGGAGTAGTTCTGAATAGCTCTCCCCGAGGATCATGGCGCTCAGACCACGGCTCTCCTGCTGCTGTCCGACTCGGAAACAAAAAGCTCGAGCTAGACCATCCGCCGCCTCATTGCCCCTTATGCCCTCGTGCGCAGGTATCCAGATTAAATTATGTTGGACTGTTATGCTCTCTGAGCACCTTAAGAGCAGCTTTGCTAATTCTGCCCTTCGTATAATTTCGACAGGTCTCTTTTGAGTCCGTGAGAATATTCAATGATTTGTTCTCCCTATATCCTTTTGCTGCCGCCAGCGCCACGGCTAACTCCTCGGCGTCCGTTATACTCCAGATTTCCGTGGATGCCCCGGAGGTTAGTTCCCCATCTTTGTTTACTACCACTGCCGTACCTATGTATTTGCTTCTGCCGCTCGCTACTTCCATAGCGCTTGCGTCCGTGTAGAAGGTGTTATCCTTCCCCGCTAGTGTTCTTTCAATGTGTTCTGCCCTGGCCTTCCTTCTGCCTTCGTGGAGCCTGGGGTCCATGTTCTTTGGAATGGGTCTGACATAAAATGTTTTCCTTATTTCGGTAGGCATGTCTTCGTACCGCTTTGTGTCGATGTATTCGCAGCCTATTCTGTCGAGCAGTGCTCTCCCAGTGTAGGTCCCTCCTAGTCTTTTAATTTGCGATTTTCGTTGCGCTTCCACCAGTTCTAGGAAGGTGTTGTTGACGCCAAGCTGCATGAGCTTTTCGTTGGGTGTGTTTCTTGACAGGTGTAATGCTGTCTTGTATGCTTTCCTTAGAATGGTTTCGATTTCTTCATTAGACGTTTTGGTCCTTACGTGGAAGGGAAGCGAGTACGTAACTCTGCTTACAATGAGGCTGTTGACCAATCTTAGGGTGTCTTCTTCTTTCATCCCATGTCTTCTTTGAGAGACTCTGCTTATCATTCTGCTGACACTTTCTGTTGATTTCTTGAGTAGGGAAATCGTGTGGTCGCATTTCCTACTACCCTGCAGCCACATGCCGAGGATGCGGATCATTTTGCATTCCAGTATGAGTTGTCCTTCGAGAGAGACTTCCAGTTTCGCCTTAGTCTGGTGTCGGCCCACTCTCAGGAGTTCAGACTTTTCTGTAGAACAGTTGAGGCCTCTAGCTGTCACGTAGTCTTCTACGCATCTTGCCGCTTCTTGCAGTGCGGCTTGCTTTTCTTCTAAGGTCCCTCCGGTAGCCCAGACCGTGATGTCGTCCGCGTACATCGCGTGTCGGACTCCCTTGATTTGCTCGAGTTTTCTTGCTAGGCCAATCATCGCCAGGTTGAATAATACGGGCGAGATTACGGAGCCTTGGGGCGTACCTCTGCTAGGCGTTGCAAAGATATCGCTCCTTAGTTCTCCTAGGCCTACTGTTGCCGTTCTGTTTGAAAGGAAGTCCTTCACGTAATCGTGTGTTCTCTTCCCGCAGTTCGCGTTGATGAGACCTTCCATGATGGCCTCGTGGCTTACGTTGTCGAAGGCTCCTTTGACATCGAGCGCCATGACCACGTTTTCGCCTTTTCTTGGCATAGTTTCTAAGACCTCCTTCTCGAGCTGTAGCAGGACATCTTGCGTCGAGAGGTTGGCTCTGAACCCGAACATTGAGTTTGGGTAGTACTTTTCGCTCTCCAGGTGTTGTTGGATGCGTTTGGTGACTATCTTCTCGTAGAGTTTGCCCAGGCACGATGTGAGAGAGATCGGCCTCAGGTTATCGATTTGGATTTTCTTGCCGTGTTTGGGGATCATCACTACGACGGCGTGTTTCCATGCCGCCGGGACTCTCCCTTCTTGCCATAATTTGTTTAAGTAGCGGACTAGCTGGTCTATCGCTTCGTCGCTGAGGTTTCTAATGAGGGAGTTCCGTACTCGATCTGCTCCCGCTGCTGTGTTCTTGGTGGCTGATCTAATTGCCTCAATGACCTCTTCCCTAGAGATGGGTCGATCCATGTTCGGGTTTTCTTCGCCTCGGTATTCACCGTGGTATCCCTCCGGTTCTCCCGTTCCGTAGCATTTCTTGCGAACCTCTTCGAGCATCTGCTCGTCCGTTCCTTGATACTGGTGTATGAATCTTTGGATAGAATTGCTGCTTTCCCGTTTGCTCTTGCTGGGATCCATCAGGCTTCTGAGTATTTGCCACGTTCTGGCTGTACTGAGGGTGCCCTTCAGCGAGTCTGTGAATTGTTGCCACCCCTGTCTAGCCAGTTGTGTAGCGTACTCTTCCGCCTTCTTACTGATCTCCGCAATCTTCCTCTTGAGTTTCTTATTGAGTTTCTGTTTTTTCCATCGTTTGGTGAGACCGCGCCTTGCTTCCCATAGCCTAAGCAGCCGCCTATCTACCTCCGGTGCTTCCTCGGTCCTGTCCACTTCTCGGGTGTACATCTCTTGGATCTGTTTTAGCTGGTAGCTCCATTCCTCCGGGGAGGTTATGTCGCCGCTCATCCCTCTGCAGTGTTCTCGAAAAGCGTCCCAGTCCGTTAGCTTGGCTGTGCCGATCTTCCTTTTCGTATGGTGAACAATCTTGTTAGTCGTTTTAAATGAGATGCTAAATTTTTGTTGCAAACATCTTGATGTATGTGACGTTTAAAACTCGTGCAATATCTCACTGGTTTGTGAAATTTGTGCTGACTTACTCATTCTGGGCTTGCATCATACTCTGTAGCAAAATATCCTGACATGTTCACTGGGGTTTTGCTTGCTTCGCCCAGGAACCATGATTGCAGCCTTACCTCTGTTAATGTGCATGTGGCCTAAATTGTTTTCCTTTCCTTTTTTATCATGTCACTTTGGTGGTCGTTACCGCACAAAGTACCTTAGCTCCACAAGCACCACGGCTGATTTTTTCAGTCTCCAATAAAACCTTGCTTTTCTGACTGATACACCCAGGTTCATGCTTAAAACATATGTAGCTTATTGCTGGTGCATGGCACAAACAGTGTTGGTATAGGTTTATGGCGGTTTAACGTCCCAAAGCGACTCAGGCTATGAGGGAAGGGCTGCGGAAATTTCGACCACCTGGTGTTCTTCAACGTGCACTGATATCGCACAGTACATGGGCCTCTAGAATTTCGCCTCCATCGAAATTTGGCTGCCGCAGTGGCTCAGTGGTTATGGCGCACGGCTACATACCTGAAAGACAGTGTTGAGCTGATAAGAACTTATACTCACAGTAGTTTGATGTTGTAATCTGCAAGAGCAGGTCGTCCTCTCTATGTAAAATTTGAGAGGAAGTCAGCTCAACTTATGGATGAATAAAGAGACAGCCTGGACACGTTCATGACTGATTGTGCATCCATGCTGTCTATGGCGCACGTTTGTCGATTCTTATTCCTCATTCATAAGTAGAGCTGGCTTCCTTTCAGATATGAACCAGCATGCTCATTTAAAGCCAGGCTACTTAAAAATGTGCCTGTCTCTCACTACAAATGCTATAACCTGCATTTTTATTTTTTGTTCTTTGTCACTGCTTGTATGAGGTGTATTCTAAAAGAATGTAAAGCGAAAGCGTTACACCTCCTAGGACATTCTCTCACAAAGATGTGTGGCATCTTTACATTTGGGTACCGGGTGCACAGTAGCAAACTTTTCAGTTCCGTTTAGTCATTTCCAGCATCGAGGTGTTCATTTTTGCAATGCAGTGCAACTTCTACTTCGTTACTGCTTGCCATTTTTTTATGACTGTTGTCTTTTGTGTAGAACACATTCGCTACGTTTTTGACCGCTTAGGGGCTTTTCCATTAGAACCATATTTTAGGGCTCCCGCCGTAGTGACTCAGTGGTTATGGCCCTTGAATGCTGAGCCCGAAAACACAGGTTCAGTCCCGGCCGCAGCAACTGCATTTCAATGGTGGTGAAACGCAAGGCACTCGTGTACTGCGCGATGTCAGTGCACGTTAAAGAACCTCAGGTGGTCAGAACTAATCTGGAGCCATCCACTACGCATCCCTCATCGCCCATGTTTCTTTGGGATGTTAAACCCCATATACCATAACATTATACCATACTATATTTCAGGGAGTTGAGTAGTTAAGAGGAGGAAGTGGCTAAAATGAGAATGCCTAGAGGGGATGTGTAGAGTGAACAGAATGACCATATGAAGCGCATGGTTAAGGTCGCATTGGTTTGGTCATGTGATGAGGAGGGGTGAATAATATGTTGAAAGATGTGTGTTAGAGAAGTACATTGAAAGGAGTACATGAAGACAGCCAAAGAGGAGGTGGATACAACTATTGAAGATAGATATTTGGCAAAAGAAGCTGTCATTAGGTGCAGCTCAGAACTGGAAAAAGTAGAGGATTATCATTAAAAACAGTGACCTCACATAGAGGTGTGGGGTAAGGTGAAGAAGACGAGGTAGTTGGGTAGCTCCATATGACATAGGTTGCATCTTTGATTGGGGCACCAAAGTTATGATGGAAGAGGAATGTCGGATGTTTGTGTTCTGACATTTTTGTGCCTAATAAATGATTGTAGGCAAACTAGTTTTTGCCACAAGCGTTCTTCAAACTATGCATATTTTTTACTGTGTAGCCTATCCAAGATGCGAAAAGGTGTGATTGAAGTTCTGTTACTGAGTTGTGAAAATAAAACAACAAATAGTTTGCCTTAATCATCAAGGGCATGTATGGCTGATGCACCTAACAACACGAGCACACAAGGAGCTATGAGCATTGCACTATTGCAGTATTTGTGACGTGATATGCAGATCACATACTGTTCTGCTCCATTTGATTACCACTTGGCTTCTCTCCCATTTGGTGCCTGCAGGTGCAGAACTCCTTTGAAGTGCTACAACTAAGCTCTCAGAGCCCCACAGTAATTGTCACTGAAGCAGTGCAGGAGGTGAGGCCTTACATCGTCTGCTGCATCATTCGGAATGTCTATCTTGACCGAGACAACCGTCTACGCAAGTTCCTGGCTGTGCAGGTGAGACTTTTCAGGTATCTAAGCTGCTGTTCAAGTCTCATATTTACAAGAAGGGGATGCAAACTTTTAAGTTCCAGACTTCAAGAGCAGCTCGCAACATGTGGTGTTGCTCATGGGCATAGCATTCGTGATGAAATGGGGCTTAGAATTAAGGCCCTGCTGCCCAAAGATGCAGTGATGGTAGCAGTCTGTTGTCGTGTGTGTTATGCGCATGGTGTATGTCGTACATGAAAGCATGTCATACTATGTTGCATGCAAGAGTTATGTTAAGACTGATCTGGTTTTGAGAGGCCTAGAATTCGGGGCCTGCTCGAAACGGTGGACTTCGGAGTCAGGATAAAATACTGCTTGTCTTCCCATCAGTTACTTGTTAGAAACTCTCTTCAGTCATTAGCTTTGCATCTTTGTTATGTTTAAATAACTTGGATTTAATTTCTCAATTCCTTGATATAACTTCAGCGATGCCTTAGCAGTAAAAAGCTGCTTTATATGTGGGAAGTGCTGGGCTTTATTGTGGTATGCAGTCGGGATCAGTATGAAGTGTATAATTTTTTAGCTAACTTACTCGGAAAGTACTCTTCCACAGTTCATATTTGCATGGAGACCGAACAGAGTACATAAAAGAATTGCTGGCTGCTTTGTCCCTGTCAGTTATCACTTCTTGGGGGGAATGAGGGATTGGGATTGCCGCAACAGAAAAAAATTTATTGCTTTTGGTCTGCCCTTTCATACTAACGCTGCTAGCACCTTTGGAAATAGTATCTCTAAAGGGTACAAGAGTCTGTTAGCCTTGTGTTTGGCTTTGTTATGCCTGCTGCTTTTATGTGCTCCATGAAATGCATCAGTTGTTCAGTGCTGGAATGCATTATTAATTGCATGTTGATGTGACTCAGCCATTATGTTTGACAGTGAAGTTACGTGAATAGTTTGGTTGTCTGCGAATTTCCCGTCATCATGCAAAACAACATTTAGGTTAGATTACAACTAAAAAACCAGCCTAGCGATGAGAAAAATTTGTTGGTCCAATGTTTTTAAACAGACTCCAGGTTAGACGAACCCAGTAAAGACATATTTTTGGATAAGATGAGCAATGCGAGGAGGCAGTTTGGTTGGTGTCCCAAAAAAGGAAGGGTCAATTGGGACTGCAGTCTACTTTTCTATACCGCCCTCCTTTGTTATTATATGTAGTTTACTGTAGCTTGGTTTTCAGCATTGCAACCGCAAGGTGCAGACATTTTTTCTTACCTTTTCATCATTACATTTTCAGAATAAACTCCATGACACAATCTGTGTGAAGCGATCTGAGGCAACAATAGCAACACATGACCTTTCCAAAATAACCGGGAATGTCTACTATGATGCTATTGAGCCTGACAAGCTGAAGGTAAGTTACCATGGAGGATAGTTAAACACAGTTTAAGCTGACACCAGTGTCAGGACTTTACTGACATTCTTTTCTTGTGGAAGCTAAAGCCTGTGAAGTTAAAGATTCTTGTTTGCAGAAGATGAGCATAATGTCACGCTTACTGAATGATGGCTGTGAAGGATTTTCTTAACCTAGCCTGTGTGTTCATGGGAAAAATAATTGTTTCGGTGTTTTTAAACGGACTCCCGTTTAGACGAACTCGGTTAAGGCAAATTTTCAGATAAGTTGAACAATGCGAGGTGGAAATTGAGTGCTTCCCCGTAAGATTTTTAATTAAAGGCGCAATTAGTGCCAACCAAGTGGCCGAGCAGTGCAAGGCATGCGACCGCAGGAATGACTTGGTCAGAACAATTGTGCTGGAAGCCAAGCCAAACTTGCGCAGAAGGGTGCTGCTTGAGTCACAACATATTCAGCAGACTCGGCGGGTGCTTGTAACTCATGCCTTTGGACCCTTCCCTCCTCTTGCACCCACAGGTCAGTGCCCCAGCGGTCGACTATGTGCAGACTTAAAAGCTAAGTTCGTAGCTCGCCCACAGTCACACTTTGAAGAAGGAAAGAAGGTTTCCAAACGTCTTATCTTATGAGAACATGTTTGGCGTTCATTTCTAACTTAATTAAATTTGCATTCCCAGCTAGACAGACCTAATCGACTGCTTTCTTGTGAATCATACAGGATTCAATGTAAAAAGGGATGCCCTTAATGTAAACTGGCATGTTTTGCATGTCCTTATGTTAAGACAAACTTTCGCAGTGACCACGAATCCTGCTGACCCCTCACAATGGCATTCATGAGGCATCTGCATGCCTCTGTTGAGGAAATAGAAATTACATTAAATGCTTCAACGCAAGAAAGCTTCCATGTGCCTTCACGTAAAACTACGGAGAAGCTGTCGTGCCGGAGCACGCTTTCTTAGGGGGAAGCATTCTTGGCAGTGCGGAAAAGGCATGCCACCTTTGTGCCTGTGCTTTATGCAGAGATGTGACATGGCCGGATATCGATGTCACAGGCGCGTCACATGCTGCGCATTGCCTCCGACAGACAAATAGGTACTTAGGCACAGAGTACACCCATTCCGTGACTTGGGGCCTGCATTTTCAACTGGCGCGGCAGAAACAACAATTAAAATAGAGACTGTGAAAGCTTAAACTACTGCTGTTTTGACGTAGGATAACATGAGCTTGTTTTGACCCTCAGTCTTCAGCCCATTTCTCTTATAGTACAGTAAATTTTCTATATGCAATAGTCATTTCACTGCAAGGCAATTTTATATATTGTTTTCGTGTAACATAAATTTGGACACACCTAGCATGTTCAAGTATCTTTTCTGGGGACACTTTTGTTAAAACATGCTTCTGATTAGACGAACAAATGGTCATGGTCTCTTCACTTTTATCTTAAAGGGAGTCTGCTGTATATATTGTTTTTTTTTTATATCCTCTGAAAGCTGTGTGTTGAACTTTTGTGTGTGTGTTTGCAAAGTTCAGAGCATGACTCTATAGTATATTGTTTTTGTACATACTCAGGAATTTCGGTTGTGTATGTTAGTAATTACAGCTCCTCTCTTGGCATATGCTGACAGTATGAATGAATAAACAAATTAGTGAAATAAAAACTATTTTTTTATATTTCTGATTTTACAGCGTTTTTTTTGTTGATGATTTGGAATTCACTGAAAAAGTGCTGGTCATCACTGATTTTAATGTTAAAAGCAGTAAAGAAACATTAGCTTTCCTTAATGTTAAGCTCACTGTACACTTCAAATTAGGTAGCATAAAGCAAGCATCTATTTTATTGGCCTGTTCCACTGAAGCCGCATAATTTAGGCATGTTGAGTTGTAAAAGGAATTGGCTAGAAGTTGAAGCGAAGCAGCTAGAATGTAAGAAACAATGGGCTCTTTAAGTGAGCAAATGCTTTTTCACTTGGAGCATTTGGGAAGACGCACTGAGGTTTGTGCGTTTCATGTATGACAGCTCGTGCCGCTGGGAAGGAAGCAGGAAGTGACAGGACGGGAGCTGTACCGACAGATGACAGAGGAAGCAGATGCTCTGCGCAAGGAAAAGAAGCGCAGCACCTACCCAGGAATCTACAAGTGAGTTGTCACGTCAGAAGTTCTCCTCTTCCCTACTTGCACTGCTGCATGTACTTTGCTCATTGGGCACCAATGGCAGTCTTTACTCCGAGAAACCACAACATACAAACACCATCACGACATGTTCAGGGGGCTGTCTGCTTCACTGTGTAGCTTAAGTTTTTTTTTTTTTTTTTTTTATGTGCTGTGCTGTAGAATTGTGGAATAATCTTTTGTTAACAATTTTAACCGTTCTAAGAAAGGTCAGTTTTATAAAACTGCTGTTAACAGTTCAATGCTTCCTCCATATGAGTTTTTCATTTTCCTTTTTTCTCAAATTACGTTTCAGCAGCTTTGCACTGATCTGATATGTTGATTTGTTAGTGCTGTCTGTTCTATTATTCGCGTTTTTGGACATCACATCTTCTTGCCTGCTGTCTTCATTTCTGTTCATTTGCCGGCTCCTTTAACCCCCTAGTGGACTTGATGAGCTAGGCTCATCATAAGCCGAGAGTCAATGCTGGCTCCTGATGAGTCCAGCTTGTCATACGTGAGATGGAACTCTGCGTCTGGTTTAAGACAAGTTGGACTCGTCTAAAGCACTTTGCTGGTTTTCCAACAGATGGCAGCACAGGTACTAAATGGTGATTTTGATACCATTTTCGAAAAAAGCATGTTTCTGTTGGGGGTTGAAGAGCCCGTGTAAACTTCACAGTATTGTTGAGTTAATTGAAAGGTCAGAGAGGGGGGTCAGTACAGTGCCACAGGACTTCCATTATGCATTTATGAGCTGCTTTTCCTCTTTGAATGTTTTATACTGTGTGTCGTGGTTCCTTCCTCTAATCCTTTTTTTTCACCATTGTCCCTTCCCCAGCCCATGATAATAAACCAGGCACATATGAATAAATTTTCTCTCTCTATCTGGTTAATGTCCCTGGTTTTCCTTTTCTTTGACCTTTCTTTTTTTCTCTCTGCACATGCATCTTTAGCTTGCATTTCTGCACTGTGATAGCCTTCCTGTTATCCTGTCACGTATCCTATGATACCAAGGTTGTAAGAGCACAATCGATCAGATGTTCAGGCGTATTGTAAGTTGCAAGAAACTATGAGAACACAAATCATTTATTGATTGGTGTGCAGCATGTGAAACACTGCACATAATGCTGGGCAATAAATGAGCAGATTATTGGCCCCAAGGTGTTTACTGTGAGAGCATGCTGCACCTAGTTGCCAGCAAACGTTTTAGGTTTCGAAGAGATATCCTGGTATCAAATGGCTCGAAAATGCAGCTGGTCAAACTCGCCACTTCCTTCCTGTCCAGCTGCTAAGTGACTTTAGTTCGATCATTACTCTTTGTTATCATGCCAGACTTTGTTTATTCAGGGTTCACACCACTGCTGTAGACCAGCAAAAATATTTACTGCTGCATATCTTAGTGCTTTTACTAATCATTGGCGATGGCGTGGCTTGAAGGGTGCGGTCAGGTAATTTGAGCGCTTGCCTATTGCGTACATATCGTGTTGGTTAGAAAAGAAACACACATGTGCACTTTCCTGCTTTGGTCACACGCTGTGTGCAAGTAATTTCTTTTCAGTCATGTTTCAAGTCACCGTACCATTTTTAAGTTTGCACATCACCTGCTGCAAAGGCTTCTGAGCCAATGCAACCATGGCTTGAGCGCAAGCATGCACATCTTTCTTTCCTTTCCTGTTTTTTGTCGTTTTGATGCATACTATTTCATTTGAACGAATTCTAATTTTTCTTTTTAGGTACTTGTATCTGCTGAAGGACAAGGCCCTGTACCCCTTCTTGAGGGACGAGTCTAAATTGGTCATCTCTTTTCCACCGATGACAAACAGCGATGGCACAAGGGTATGGTCTCCTCTTCGATGCTTTGTCAGCCAGCTTTGAGGCTGTTGTTCTAATTTTTATTTTGTACTTTGTTTCTATTCCTATCCCTTATATTTTTACTATCTTGCATTCCTTATTGCACGTGTTCCTTATTTTTGCTTTTTCCTTGTTAGCACAGATGTTGCCGCCTCCTGCCCATCATCATGTCCATGTTTTGTGCTGTTTTCGTCACTGCTTTCATCTCCCGCTTTCATGCAGATCTCTGAGCAGACACGGGACGTGTTTGCAGAGGTGACAGGCAACAACCTCACTTTCTGCAAGAAGGTGATGGATGCCCTGTTAGCGGAGAGCCTCCAGCTCGGACTGGGCAGCGAGGAGGTTCTCTCGGAGAGTGGCGGTGATGGTGCCACCTGTTTGAGGCTTCAGCTGGGGAAGGTCAAAGTGGTCGACAGGGAAGGAAACCTGCGGGTTGTGTACCCTTCCAAGACCGATCTCATCTTTCCGGGAATAGCCGTCGAGCAGCGGCCCGAGTGAAAATGTTGTTCCTGTTTGTACTTTTTTGCTAATGCTTCTTGAAGAAAAGAAAACGAACAGTTGTGCTGTCTTGGGAGGCTAAGAAGGCATGAAGTTTTTAATTCATTTCTGCCAGCTTGTGATGGTATGAAAGCTGCCATACTGTCTAAAGCATTGATGTGACCTTGTGGCCAGACAGTTTTCACAGCCTTACAATGGTACAGGGTTGGTAGCCTTGTGCACTTTGGGAGAGGTAACGAGATGGACCCTTTGGCATGCTTTGAGCCGACAGCACTAGCTTAAAGACATCAGTTAAAGCCTTATGACAAAAAGTATTGTTATGAAACATGTGGGAGGTGTATGAGATGATTTTCTGTTTGGCTGCTAAGTGTCACACGTGCTTTACTTTTCCTGAGTAGCTTGAATTATATGTGACGTTTTTGTGCAGCGCATGAGAGCAGACTTTTGCCTTTCTGCATATTATTGTTGGTCACCAAGATCAAACGCACAAGGTTGTGCCACTTGTTGATGTTGACACAAACTATTTATTACCAGTGGGGAGAAGAAAAAAAAAAACTAAGATGAGCTTCTTTAGTGGCAGCGCTTTTGAAGTCGAGCTGGTAAATTTTGTCCTTCACTTGCTTTTATTCACTTTCACATGTTAGCACAACAGCATATTGCCAAATGTTCTTTGGGGTTGGGATGCAGTTTTTTCAGTCAGGGTGGTAGGTGATCGCTTTCTTATATTTTTTTTATGATAAAGGATGTTACCAGTTACTGGAGCTTGTAGAAATGGCTTTTGCAAGCTATTTCTAGCGGCTTACTGATGACTGCGCTCGAGCATTAATTACTTGGCGTTGAATTGGGAATAGCTTTGTTAAAAACTTCGGTAAGTCGAGGTGTAATGAAGGTGAAGGCATGTTGTAGCATCACCGCACACACTGGAAATTGGTTGAAGAATAGGTGGATTGCGCTACGAGGAGGATGTCCATGGCTGCCTACAAAAGCTGCTGGGCACTCTTCACGCTTCGTGGCGCTCCTAGTGAATGTGGCGATGCGCCACACCGTGTTCAAGTATTTTGCTTTACTGCATGTACCTGCTGTAGACATTGACGTTTGCTTAAGGCCAAGTAGTTTGTCAGGGTGGGGGTAGAAACATTCTACTGGCTTCTGCTTTAGCAGTGGACACATTTCTGATAGGGAGACTGGAGTGTATCCTGCACTGACATGGAACTTGCTGCAGTGGTGAGACAGAAGGGTAGTAAACCAGCCATGAAGCATCTCATGATCCAGTTTTCTCATGCGTTCACCATCAACGACACTTTACTTGCTTGTGTCTGACAGAGAAGCTGGCATGTGGCCCCATTACAGTGAAGGGCAGTTGTGTATTTGTCACCATGTTCCTGCCAACACGTGCTGGCATGTGCAATATGCTGAACGCTGCCATTTTCACTCAGGAATTTCGTATTTGGCCTTTAAAGTGATCTCGTGCCATGCCAAATGGGCTTTAATATGAATGCTCTATGGGAAAGTTAGTTGAACAGCTTGACATAAACCTGCAGTAGAGTGTTCTGTTCTGCAGTTCATAATGGCGCACTCTACAAATGTTTGTTGTCACATGGATGTTGCAAGCAGTGTGCCTGCTTGGAAGTTTTATTTCTGTTCTGTTTTGTTTCATTGCTCTGGCAAATAGACGTACATTGAGAGTAATATGCCAAATAGATAACTCCAGATAAGGGAATCTGCGTGGGACCTATAGTGTTGTTATGTATGCTGGCAGCTGTCTTACTGCGTTGTAAGAATCATGAATTTAGGTAGGCGGCTGTTCATTTGTGCAACTGGAGGTCTCAGTGTGTCTACCTTGCTGTGGATGCACCAACCTTGCTACACAGGATAGATGAGAAGGTAGTCATAAACACTGCGTCAGCACAAACTGCATCCAAGTACCCAAAGGAAGAGTGTTACTGCGATGTCCTATGCAAGAAGGAACATTAAAAGGGTGCAGGTGTTGGGGCACTTGCATTTAGTGGTTCCCATGAGAATTTAAATAATTTTTTTTTTGTGCGGTCCCAAAATCATTACAAAAGGAAATGCGGGTGAACATGTTTTATCATTGCTCTAAATGCTGCAGGAGGGAAAATGTGCAATAGGAAAGCAGTACAACACAAGTAACACTAATGGTTAGGGTTACCAAATAAGATAGCCAGTTGTCAGTGCTCCAGTAACAGTGGCAACTCTACCATGTATTTATTGTGACTGCGTTCTTATCCTTTTTCATTTTTTTTTAAATGTAAAATGTTTATCACGAGTGCCAGAAAGTACTACTCTTTTGTACAGCATTTCGCAAAAAAAAAGAAACTGGAGAATAAAGTGTTCGGCAAGAACTGAAAAGGATATGAACAGGTGTTGTCAAGAAAAAAGTCATTCGCTGTACTGACAGGCAAGTTACAGGCGCATGCTGCGGGAATGTTTAGCTAGAGCCTGTATGCTCAGCTGAAAACTTGCGTAATGGGCTTACGAGCTGCTCTTCTTTCTAGCACCGCTCCTGTTATGTTTTGTGTTTGTCATAAATGTGGTATACCACTGCTGGTTTGCAATACAGGGATGGCTGAGGCACTGCAACAGTAGCAGAGGTGCTGATGCTAGTCTTTTTGCATCCTTTTAATCCTTCTTATGTGGTGAATTAGCTGCAGCAGCCTGCACCAGTTGCATGCTATTTTTTTGTCTGTAAAACTTAGGTTTTCATATAAATGCACAAAAAGACATGGGCATTTTTTTAAATTTTATTTTTGGAATAGTTACATTGTGTCAGTAGATTGTACTGAAAAATTATAGAGTACCAGATTACGTTTTCCCGCACTGCCTAGCTTGGAAGGAATATGGCCATCATGGCCCAGTATTGTCGGAACAATGAGAAGAAGTATTTGCAGGGAATTGCATACAGTGGGGCCCTCCCAAAGTCTCTGGTTTCTCCTCTGGGTCCTGCACACATGTGCAAGATGTTGCTTAAACAAGTTTCAAAAATTGTTTCCAATTTCTTCTGATTATTAGTTTACAATATCACTAAAGCTGGCTCTGCCAACTATGCAGAAGTTTGTCATCTATAATAATTTTGTTACGAAAACATACACAGGACACCACAGACATGGTCGTCATGCTGAAAGTGTCAGCCATATACCCTTCGAATCCTTTGGTGGAGAGAGTGGGATTGCAGTACTCTAAATATTGGCACCACCTATGAGCTACAAATGTAACTATTCTGGTGATAATTTTTTTTCTTTTAGGAACAGTTGTGTTTCTGTGCATTTCCATAAAAACTACATTGCCTATACTTCTCAGGTTATTTAAGTTCTACTTTTTGGTCAAGGTCACATGGTACAACTAATTCAACTTCCTGGCTTGTGCTGCATTTTCACTGACAGAGAATGACACTGTTCAATGATTCAGTGCAATCTTCAGAGAGTTCAGAATGAAATAGTTAAAATTTGTGAAAGGCTATTTGTTTGGCAGCAAACTTCTTCGTGCTTAGTTCTGAACCTAGTTCCTTTACCACTTCCTTGGGCAATGTTATTTTTTTTTTTAATTCAGGGATCGAGAAAGGTACTGAAGTATTTGTGCGGACCCCTTGTTTACATACGCTGCAGAGCCTCGTCGTGGCCTTTTGCTGCATTTGTTTGAAAGATGATCTTTAACTTATTGCTTCAAAAATGCTACTAGCCCTTTTAGTGCTCGGGAGGGCAACAGATTTGGCTAGTTGGTCCATATACGCCATTTTCGAAACTTTTTCAAATAGCACAGACACAGAGAAATACTGACAAAGACAAGTGCTCGTCCTTGTCTGTGTTTCTCTGTCAGTGTTGTTTTCAGCATTTCTGAAGATGCCATTTAGTACACTGTTGGCTGACAGAGGAATAAACTTGTTCCCTGTGCCTGCATCCTGATTGTCACAGGTTAATTTCTTTTTGTCCCACAAAGATGATGAACTGCTGACTTCACGCTAAATTTGGAATACTTGCTCCTTGTATTTACGCGATTGTAAGTCGACTCAAATGTAAGTCGACCCCCATATCACATTTCAGAAAAAAAAAAACTTAGGGGACATTTAAGCTTGACCTTTAATAACCGAACGCGATAGCATTATCCTGCGGCCGCTGGCTATCGCCAGCCGCTATTCGCTGTCCCGCGCGTGCGTGCCCGTGGGCGCATTCCGAAACGAAAATGTATTAGTCACTGGACTACTCGTCCACACTTGCGTCATCGTCCACCTAGCGTTGCCGTCGTGATCGCTGCTGCGGTCCCACAGCACGTCGTTCTAACATCGTGCAGCGAAATCCTGCACTTCGCAAACAGCCAAAATCGCCTGGAACAGCTGAAAATTTTGCCTCGCTGCAGCTGCCGCTCTTGTATCACCCGTTGCGAACGTCGAACTTGCGCCCCGGCGCGTGGCTGTTCGTTTCTTCGCCTTAAAGGACGACAGCAATCTTGAATGTAGCCGTGAACGAGCGCCGGTCGCTTACCGGGCCCGAAGCACAAATGACTCAAGAAGCACTACTTTTAAAACTTGTGAAACGCGGCCGGCAGTAGTCGAATGCGTCAGAGCCAAAGAGAGACTACGTGTGAGCGGAGCCGGCTCTCGCTTCGGCTATCGACACTCCCCGGCGCCGCTGCTGTTCCGAGTAGCGGTGCCGCCGCGATTGGAACTGCGGCCCTTCAACTACCGACGCTCCCTTGAGCGCCGAGTACGCATTTGAAAGTAAACAAAAAAACTTGGATGACACCTTTAAGAGTAGAACGCGAAGGCGTTACCGGACCGCCATCGTTTATCAGCAGACGCAATCTGCAGCCACGTGTGGGGAGTGGAGGGGGGGGTGCAGGTTTGCTGCTTATCGACTGCCACCGCGCGCGGGGAGGGGATGCCGGTATTGCGCGTTGACATAGCTGCTCAATGCCAGCACCAAGAGCAATGCGACGGAGCCGGGCAGCAAAAATGCAACCACGCTGTAGCATGCCTGATATATCGTTTATCTCGCCTTTATTTATGGTGTCATGCTTTGGTTTCTATTGTAAGTCGACACCCCAATTTGGATTTTCAAACTTTGAATAGGTCGACTTACAGTCGTGTAAATACGTAGGCATTGATGTGGTTTTTTGCCAACAGCAAGCAGAAGCTAACTGCATTCAGTTAGTAAAACCTAGCTTGTGAGCTGTGCACCGCCTTTTTGGACATCGATTCCAAATTCAACCTGGCTTTCAGCAAGGGCTCTGCTTGCTACCAAACATGGCATTTCAGTTATACAGCAGGCCTTTATGTGGTACTGCCAGCCTGGCATTGGTCAATGTCCTTCTTGTGTTAAAGAGAAATCTCCATTTAGCAGGCACATGCCCTCTTGGTCAGAAATTGGTTGAAACGTCTTTTCAGCAACTTCGCTCACTTCAGCAGCAACTGCTATATGTAATGAAAAATTCAACCTGCACTGAAACAGTTGCAGGAATGGCTAAATTGCTTGACTGTAGAATAATTCACAGATTTTTTAACTTAAGATCTTGACACATACCTCTATTGCAAGGCACAAAGGCAGCAGGAAAATTTCATTCTTCCAACCTAAAGAGAAAAACTTGCAGTCAAAGAAAAGACTCGGAGAAAGCTGCAAAAATGTAGTTTATTGTCTCTTCACATTAGCGGCAGTTGCAATGCAGCAGAGCTCTCATACACTTTTTTTTTTCTGCTTTCAACTCTCAAAAGTGCCACCTGTATGCAAGCACATGAACAATGTTGCGTGGCAGTTGTGAAAGAGGTATTTGCTGCAGGTGTGCAAATATAGCAGGTTTCGACTTAAGCTGGAAAGTGATAAAAAAATTGATGGTTACAGGCAACTAAAACCGGCCTCACTAGTTAACAAAGCTCCCAAACAGCTTCCTAGCATCTGTTGGGCATAGCAGTGTCTGAAGCATGGTTTTGACGATGCACGGAAGTGCGCAATTTCACACTGCGTGATTTGGGCTGCATTTAATGGCATATTTTAGTACTCGAATACTCCAATATTTGCACAACCCCAAGCTCTCGTACAGAAACCGAAAATAGAACAAGCTATACATTCCACTGAGAAACAAAGCCCGCTGGCTACAGTGAATGCCTGTTTGGGCTGCAGCAGTCTGCCTGAACCAATTGCATCACAGTGATGGACTCAGAGCGATTGACGTTTGCCCATCAAAGATTCCAATGAACAGTGTCAGAAGTAGCAGTAAAAGTATTCAATAATTTTAAACATACAAGCGGGGCAACAGCACTAGTGGTGCTGTCCGAATGTTGGTTTGACTTCAGGAACTGCAAAACCACTGGGCATCGAGCGACATGATGAGATCCTGTCACACTATATGAATTAAACTCTCACTGTGCTCTACTGCAGGCTGTTTGAGAGAACAGTGTGCATCAGAATTCTTTTCTTACATGTTTGTGCGCAAGAGAGCAGGGTCAGTTCAATATACAGGCATTCAGGAAAGTAGTACCTCATCACACAAGTATTTCACTATTCTGCGTGTGCCGATTATACTCTTATTGCACAAGTCTCCAATCATTGCTTCTGCTACTTGTCTCAGTAGATAGCTGCTTCATACACACACTACAAATGCAAGCGGTGTCGGATATCCGCAATTCCTGACCAAAGTGCTAAGCAGCACCCAGGAAACCTTGCACTTGTCCTGACATAATTGAGGTGCTTTTTTTTTTCTCCTAAAGCAGAAAGGCACGCCATTATCTGGAACAAATGAGCCAAAGCATTTACTCACCGAGTTAGTGCAACATGCCAATTAAATCATACGGTCCCTTCATCAACAGGGTGTTGAGAGACTAATTCAAAGCAACTGCGGGTTGAGCAAGCTGGCAGCACTTACTGTTGCACTCCTAAGAAGGCAGGCATAAACGAGTGTTCTTAAAGCACGGGCAAGTTGTACTTTGATGATTTCATGTATGTTTGACAATACCAATGGCGCACATTTCAAACAATGTAATGGGCATAGGGCTGATTTCTGTTACGATGGTGAAAACCTGTCTTCATTTCTTTCAGTAAACATTTTACCCTTCTGGCAGCAGGTTACGGTGCTTTCCTGCCCGAAATTTCATGTCACTTGCTAATACATCTACAGATAAGACAGCTTGAATCGGACGAGCCAGGGAAGTAGTAACAATGATCATATGCCACCTCTGTAATGTGCGAGTGCTAAGTAGCCAGCCAGTGCTTCAAGGGAAGCAATACATCCACCTTCATTAGCAATGCAACAGTCAATGGGATCTACCATAAACCAGTGCACTAAATTTGGCAAGTGGACAAACACACATTGCAGCTTGTAAGGCCAAAGACAGCCACTTGCTTGCCGACGGCAGGTCATTTGGGTAGCCTTAATTTCACTAAAATTTGATATAAACTAAGATTCAAAAATAAAAGCTTCAAAGAAACGCTACATTCATAAGAAGGTGCCTAGGCATTACAATCATATTTTCGTGCGTCAACTCAAGGACAATTGTTCCTTTGCTTTGCAAGGAGTTGAGACACTGTCACTAACTTCTGTTCTATTTTGGCAGTGTAGCATATGCAGTTCTACCGGGCATTTCCTACCACAGCTTCTCAGAATGAAATGTCCTTAACGCTGGAGTTTCACTGCATAGACTGAATGATCAAGAAAGAACCGAAAAATGATAGCCTTTCCCAAGCATCTAGCACTCAGCTTCCTGCATCACGGTAGAAACTTCTTATGTGCACAGAGAGTGAATTGCATTTATTATGTTTCAATATTAGCAGAGGGATGCTAAGCAGTACTAGCAGAAAACCTTCAAATGATCGGGCTATGAATTCGTGGGCTTCATGAGACTGCACACGCATTCCACATACACAGGGCAGTGCCAATTCTAGAGTCAAAAGCAATCAGTTTATCTTAGGTGTGTACAGCACCACATGACAGCAAACCCACTAATGGTGAAAAGAGCGAAAATTCGTTGGCACAACTAAGACTGAAACTTGTTTATGACTGGGACATTGACAAATGACTCGATCAAGTATCTCATTGGCAGTGAAAAAAGAAGACCACTTTCTTCAGTGGCAGTCGCCAAGTCTGCCTCCACCATCTTGGATTCCCCATTCTCCAGGTGCACGAAGCAGGCAATGACTATAACGTCGGTACAGTACAGTGTGTTCAGAGGTCTAGCATGTTGCGTAGCCCTATTCCATGATTTCCATATCAAATTGCCAAGCTATACAGAGCAAGATGTTTTCATGTTCAAAACCTTGTGTTTAGTACAGGTGCACTGTTAAGCTACAGTTTTGTGCGCCAACAGAATGATGCCCAAGTGCACTTTTCTTGAAATTTTGTGACGAGATAGGAGAATAACCAAGAGCTGGAGGCCAATTGTAAGTGACCTCCAGACGACCACATGTGTGTTCTCCAATAAATGGAATTGCAAATGCACAGACTAATACTGTATATTAGGTAACAATGCCCTAAAGGAATTTATTTTAGCAACTGAGGCTGGCAGTATGACAGTGATAATGAACTCTACACAAAGACATGAAAACCTGTTTCTCTATTCCTAGTGGAAACCGCAAAAAAAATGACCCTTCTTTTATATAATGCAAGAACTGCATTCATACAAAGTTATCTTGCATTTACATTACTTTTATTACGACTCCTGTTGTTCTTAAAATATGAATAAAACACTCAAAGTAAAGCGATGTACAAAAAGTGAAATGAGCACAGGTACAAACACTTGAAACTAACCATGTAAGTAAAAAAAAGGGCAACAACAAAAATAAGTGTAAATAGGATTTTTTCCTTCAAAACAATGTCACCAGGAACAAGGTAAAGGTACAGAAGTACAGAGGCAAAAAGAACTCGAAAGTACAAAAAGTAAAACTGCCCTGAATACTCGTTACGGAACATGAACACAAACAATAAACCTACTTAGGCACTTGTATGAGACAGCAAAAACATGGCCTGCTGCAAAACAACTGACAAGTATAAAAAAATAGGCAAAAAATCAATACTAAGGCCTTAATGTTGAAAAGTGCCACCCCAGCAATCTTGGGGTCGCTAAAATGCAAATTCAGAAGTAAGCTTCTGGAGACACATGCCTGAGCTTTGCAACAGTTCAGCGAGGTCAGAAGAGATTTCAAAAATGAGAAACTGTATGCTGCACCCCAAGACACTATAAAGAGAGAACACACACACACACATTACACGCTGGTTTCAATGACTGCTGCTGAGTCGAAGTTCAAAGAATAGAAGGAAAATAGCTATGCCACTGTTGTCAGATAAAGCCAGGCCAATGTTCTCGCGAGTACTAACAAATGACATTTCACATGGTGCTGCTCGTGAGAGTATTGTAAAGGAATTATGCTAGTGTCCGAGCGGTACAAACACTGCCGACCGCTCATGCAGAACTTGTGTAAAAATTACAGCACACCAGTACAGGCTAAGGGAAAAGAAATTCTGTACATTGGACATGAACTATTCACATCGTGCACAGAAGTGATTATGCATCACATAGTGCAAAAAAAAAAAGGTGAATAGAAAAAACAGTCTATCAGTGAGAGAAAAATGTACCAGTTTCTGGAAATTTATACATTCTTGTTTGCTAGCCTGCCACTTGGCATTGGAATATCTGTGCGCTGTTTCCAGCTGCACCTGACAAACACACATGACGGCAATTTCGAACCCACAGATACTGAAGTACACGAGAGCCTGGCATCAGTATTCTGTAAAGAACACCTTTGTTCTAGCGGTTGCATACAGTTATGTGAAATCGTCACAAAGGAAACGTCTAGCGCTAGACAGTAGTGCGGCTGCAGCACACTTCACTATTCCTCCGAGGTCGCCAGTTCTTCAAGCCTGAACACAGAAAAGCCTTTGTACTAACACACAAACTTTTAGTACAAAGGGCACACTGCTTTCAACAAAAAAAAAGAGACTGCAGAGGCTGATTTGGGGCAGCGATGTGAATTGCAAGAACACAAATAGATGCAACAGAGTTGACAATGCTTCTATAATTGCACAAGTTGCATAAATGAAGGAAAACCCACAAGGGTGTCCTGAAATTTACCATTCAAACAAGTAGCAAGTGCTCCAACTTGCAGGATGAGATTTAAAATAATGAAGCAAAACGAATGAGAACCTAGACAGAGGTTTAACGCAATTAAATTTTCAGATCAGTGTCCAGGACCACTACTGATTCCGCGAGAAAGCACTGACATGAGTGCTGCAGTCGCACTACTGTGGGAAGGTGTCCGTCCAATCAAAACAAGAAGATGTTTGGAGGCACTAGACGGTTTTTCATTCTGGTTCACTGCACCTTCAGGCGACTTACTTTCACTTGCGGGTGCACGCACACAGCATTTGTTTTTCTCACACTCTTCTATGCAAAATAGCTGCTGCATACAGCAAGTGCACTGAGTCTACCCCTCTCCCTGCTTTCCCTGCTTGCGAGTCTCGTCAAGCCGAACAGAGAATGCCCGACTAGCTGGGTTGCTGCCCCAAGAAGGCAAAGCGAACAAAGCGACACTGCAAGCACAAACACACACACGTACATTGTGTGCACATGTGCACACACGCATGTACACCGCAACACATGACGCTACAGCAGGATCTCCACGCTCTCGCTTCCATCCTGGTGCCCTACACCTCCTTCCTGAATCTCTTCGAGAAGGGGTTACTTTGCCACTCCGGGGATCTTTGACATCATCTGCAATTTGAGGAGACAGAAAAAAAAAGTTGCTGATAAAAATGATAACACGCTGCTGATAAAAATGATAACTGGGTAATGCAGTTCTCAATTTAATGCTTTTGTACACTGCAGCGACACACTGCCAGTGCAGTCACAGGTGTCAAAGATCATCAAATTAAATAAAACGTACATAGGTTAACTGCAACGTGAGCACAAGAACAGAGAAAAAGTAGGTGCTGCAGAAGAAGTACAGGCTGCATTCATTAACACTTCTAAGCAACGGTCTTCGTGTTATCCAAGGGAAAATCAAGTGCATTAGTATTCGTTCTCTATGGGCTAAAACCTTCGCGTTTTGCTTTTCCAACCTTCACCGTCTTGTTCACGTTTCATATGACGCAAACTGTACTTTCACAGACGCCGCAAGCAGTGTACAGCGAACAGTAAAATATAAAGCTAAGATGAAACTGAAGTGTTCGAGTAATATGCTCGTGTCCATCCGCCTTGGATATGTAATACGTTTCACATACACTGTGCAAACTGCAGACAAGTTCCTTTCTTTGTAACAAAGCTCAAAGTACCGCAACTGGCACCTTCCTCTGCTTTGTTTCGCCTCTTGGCACGTTTTCATCCTCACCCTCATCGAGACCTAGAGAAGTAAGAGTGCCATGCAGTGGTGTGATACATGGCTGACATACCAATTCGATACCAATTCGCTCCAACTCTTTCCGCATCCAAAAAGGAGTTCACAATTAGTGAAAATTATAACCGCAGGGTTCAATATCTGAACACATGACTGCCTTGTCCATTATTTGCAATGCCATGTATGTTGTTTTGCGCCGCTCCATGTTTTCGTCAAAACCCTTTTTGAGGCTTCGAGGTATGAGTGATATGCAGCAGAGTGGTATAGCTCTGCAGGCATATTAAGTAAAACCTCATTGATAAATTCCTGGTTCATGCGCTCAAAATCATGGGCAGTAAAAATGTCCCATTGAGTTACACTATTTTTCTTTCGATTACGCTCTCAGATAACAAGATTTCCCAGCTACTGCATTCAAAATCTCGACAAATCCTGGTTGTATAATATTAAGTTCAGCGACCAAACGCACGTATGCAATTATTAGAGTGGGCCGAAATTTGGCGGCACACAAGAGCTGAAGTGCAATCTCAGTCTCCTGCCATGGTGGTTTTTCTGCAGTGCATAGACGCAAAGGGTAGAAGCATCCAAAACTAAACTGCAATAACGTACAATCTGGCCATTGCTGTGTGGACACAACATGGAAGAGGAAAAACGCAGCTGCTGCTCTGCTGTGCCCGAGGGGTAGAGGAGCGTGCATCCTGGGTACGGGGAGGGAGATTTGGATAGCGGGGGAGGTGAGAGCAACGGAGAGGGAACAGAGAGTAAGAGGAAGAGCAAAAACGGTAAGACAGTCTGCCACCATCATGGCTTCCCTGCAGGGCACTAATAAAATGAGGCAAGCATAAAAAAAAAAGCACGCAAGAGATTGCTGCTGCTTTAACCATTGCCATTGGGGGATCAAATGTGTCACGAAGTTTTTTCTGTGCAAAGGACAATGCAAATGCAGACTGCAATCACTAGAAAAGGAGCTGCTCAGATATTGTGCCTAGAAAGCCTAATCGACAGTTTTATGAAGTGAAAGTGTCAGTTCAAGAGTACTTCATTTTCACATTTTTTAATTACATTTTTTAATATTAGGCGGTTTGGATCATGCATTTCTCCAGATAAGTTTTTTTTCACGCATTTTTAAAAACTTAACAAGGTTTTACTTTATTTGCATAACCTCCACAACATTACGCGCCAAGAGTGAAATGGAGTATACGTGTATGTTGCAGTGCTTTAGGACAAGCGTTGCCTCAAAGTTCCGTATTTACTAAAATGTAACGAGAGTTTTTTTCCCAGACTTTTCCCCGTTAAAGTCTACCCTAGTGTTATAATCGAATACCACACTTCGATTGGCCTAAAGCAGTGCTGCCGTGCAGCCATTTCAAAGCAATCAGCTTGGTTTCGGTTTCCGCAGTTTTGCGATCTTATGCTGGCAACATGGGTACCACGGAAGCCAAGTCCTCATCCATCCAAAGTCAAAGCGTTGTTCTGAGTCATTTTTTTTGTGTTCATTGCGACCTCGCGCTCAATGCGTCGTGTTCTTGTGGCGTCACTCACGGGGTATTGATTCAGTGCACACGATGACAACGCTACATGCTCAGTACGACACTCGTTTCAAGAGAAAAGCGATCCTTTAGCTGAGGGGCAGGTTGAAGACTTGACCTCAACGAGTCAACCATCCGCAGGTGGCGGCTGCAGCGGGAGGGGCTTTTTTAAACGTGAGCCCGATTGCAAAAGATTTCTTGGGCCTCACCATGGCCATCACGTCGAGCCGGAGAAAAAAGTGGCGGACTTTATTATCGAGCAGCGCAACCGTCTCATGGGGTTCAGTGTTGAGCTGATCCGGTGGAAAGTTAGAGACGTTGATCGGGAGATAGTAAGTTCAGAGCATCTCGTGGGTGGGCCCAAACGTTTATGAAGAGGAATGGATTCTCTCTGCGGCAAACAACACTGATACAGCAGAAGTTACCACGAGACTTCGATAGCGAAAAGAGCAACTCCGTTTCAGAGAACTCTGCCTCCGAAAGCAAGGAAGATGAATAAACATGTCGGCCACAATGTCTATCAAACGAACTTTGTTTTGCGTCCTTACTTGCATTTCATTCGCAGTCGTGTTACATTCGAGTAAATACGGTACCTAGAAGCTGCAGCCAGATGTCATTTTGTTTGCAGCGCACTCCAGTGCTAGAGTGCTCGACATAAGGTATATTCCGAATGCATAGCAACCTGCCACAAGGTGCCTGATACAAACTGCATTTCAAATTTTGACTACAGTCAATCCTGGATATATCGAACCCGGATATATCGAATTATTGCCTATATCGAACAGTTGAAAAATCCCCTCGGGTATCCCATGCAAAAGTATAGCGCTATTGTTCGCGTATATGTATAGAACTCCCATGCACCGGCATATCGATGTATCGAACTCCGTGCTGAGCTGCGCCCCGGCAAGTGCGCTTCTCCCACCATACCCCGCCCTTGCAAGTGCACTTCTCCTCACGAAGCTTTCGCAATGTTCCCGCGATCTCACACGCACTACCCCGCACTCTGAGAAAGGAGCCTGTGGGTAAAAGGCACGTGACGAGGAGCACTTGGAGAGTAATTGGGTGTGAAAGGGAAGCGGGAGGGAGAAACCACGCTGACCGCAGGTGCCCGTTTCCTGTGTTTTGGTTGGCTGACACCGCTGGCGAGCGAGACGAACGAGGTCAGTGCAGCTTGGGCTTGTGGTAGTGCGGAGACGCGGAGTGGTGCGTCTTTTGATTCGCTTTGTTCCTTTTATTCACGAGGCCAACGCGAAAGCTTGAGACTCGTGTGGTGCAGTGCGTATTTCTTTCCGCTTTTGGCACGTGTTCCGGAGCCATGGCCGTGAAAAAACGCAAGAATTTGGATTTTTCAACAAAGACGGACATCATTCGACGGGTGGAGGCTGGCGAGAAAAAGTCGTCGGTCGCCGCAGCGTTCGGAATGCCGAACTGGAGAAATCTGGCCGCAAAGTTTGTCTTCTTGACAATTGTTCGGCCCATCATGTCGTCTGCCCATTAAAGCAGATCACCCTCAAGTTACCACCGCCAAACACAACGGCAAAACTTCAGCCTCTCGACCAAGGCATTGAGAAAGCGTTTAAGGTTGGGTACAGATGACGACTGGTGCAGAGGCTCCTAATTAACCTTCGATTAGGAATCGAGCTCAAGATGGACCTCCTCGGAGCCATTCAAATGCTGGCTGGTGCTTGGAACAACGTGAAGAAAAGCACAATTGTCAACTGCTTCCGCAAAGCAGGCTTTGTGGTAGCTGCAGACGACGGATGTCTTGACAGTGAAGACAATGACGCTGGATGCCTGGACAGCGAATTTCACGAGCTCTCGGCATTCCCAGGCGCCATCCCAGGCGGCGTTACAGCACGCAATTTCGTCAGCGCTGACGACGGCGTGCAAGCTGTAGCGGATCGCACTGATGCGGAAATTGTGGCTGACATCATGGGTGACGAGGACACAGACTCGAGCAGCGGCGAAGGTTCCGACGAAGAGGACCAACCACCATGCGCAGCAGCTGAACTTGCATCAGCTTTCAGCGTCATTCGCCGCTGTTGTGGCACAATGGAAGGAGCTGGACTTTCTCGTTTGGAGACTATCAACAACCTTGAGGACAGCTTAATGAACTTGATGGTGCAGAAAAAAAAGCAAGCAAAGGTCAGATTTTTTTCTTCTGAAATAAAGTGCTCTGGTCATCGCGCTATGTTTGTTTTTTTATGCGCCTTTGAGGCACAGATCGGTAAGTTCCCGTTAGTCACGACATCGGGAAACTGCCTTAAGATGTGTGGAGTTGTTAGAGAAGCTTTTGACATGCATATTTTATATTTCGAATTATCGATATGTCGAACTATTTCGCGATCCCCTTCGAGTTCGATATATCCGGGATCGACTGTATATCAACAGAAAGTGAAGCCCTGCCGTTGAAAAATGAAGCAGAGGTAATTCTGCACTAAGATGACAGTGGCACACTGTGGCAGTGCGCTGTTACACGTAAGCAATGCTGGGTCACTCGCCTTGGTGAGGTCTACGCCGGTGAGTGCTTGGACGGCGGGGGGTATCTGGCTGACCAGCCTGGTGACCTCGGCCGTGGTACGGTCCTCCCCGCTGATCATCACGATCTCGTCAGTCTTGGCCAGTGGTGCAGACACCTCGGCGGCTATCTGCAGGTTCACAATAAGAACGAAGCCACTGAAGCAAGGACAGCACGACATAACAGCAAGAAATAATGTGGTGAATGAATGCTAGCTCAATCTGTTGCCTGGGGGCAGATTACTAACAATACAAAGGCTGCAATCAACATCAAAGTCACTGTAGGCTACAAGACTGACAGCTTTGAATCTCTTCAGAGGAAAAATTTGCCTATGTTGGGGGCTGAGCCTGGGAACATGGCAAGATCAGGGCTTTGCTGGCTCAGCCAACAAGAGCTGCTGGCAAATGTCACGGCAAAGCCAAACTAACCAGCAAAGCCAAACTAACCAGCTCGAAGTATAGGTGATGTTACTCAAATATGAGCAATACATTCAAAGGCATTAACATGTCTGACTCAACGTGCAGGTTGACACTTCGACACTACATACCGTCACTTAAGAGCAGCACTTTGCTCCGGACTTATACACAACTCATCCCCGAAAGTTTTACAAAATGGAACAGACGCAAAACTTGTACAACCCTAGCCTTTACATTTTCTTTACTCCTGCAACACCATGAAAAACATCCGCAGAATTCTAATGCAGATAAAAAAATTCGATGCCTCATTAAGCTGCCTTACATATAAACCTGTAAAACTGTCCTATAGCACTTTGCTCTCCCAGTGCAAGCAATTCGACTCGCTTCAGGAACAGGCCAGAAATGAAGCAGGTGATAAATAAAGGCAAGAAAACTGCACTAACACCAATAAAATTCTGCAATTCTTTCGCATGAACCAAGAGCTTTGAGACGAAATCAACACGGCATTGTCCAATCAGACTTTACGCCATCCAGGGACAACATAATGCACATAATGAATTGGCACCCTAGCGAGTGACCTCGCGAAGACTCAAAACAGGCTTGAAAAACCTGAGCGAACAAGCCTCACATTATCCTACGCCTGAAACATATTGATGCTCAAAAGGCAAGTACTGCATAAATAATACAGCAGAGGAGCTAGAATCGCACTAGTGTTGGGTCCTTACATTACGGCTGCTGGTGATAGAGAAGCTATTTAAAACAAGCCGAGAAGGACAATAACAGAACTACAAAATGAAGCTGAGACCCAGCACACCATAGAGTCTTGGTTTTAAAGGGAGAGTGTTAAAGCTCTTGTTGTCCAGAAAATCCGGAGTCGTTGGCGTTGTGAGCTAAAAATCCCCGGAGGCACAACCAGGTGGGCCACCTAGGTCACGTGACCTTTTGAGGTCATCACAACCTGCCCATCGGATTGTGAGCAAATGACCACAGTGGCAGGTGGCAGTTAAAGTACCGATTGGTTGCTCGGGAAGAGCAAGCTGGATAGCACAAGAGCCATTGGTGGCAGTACCTACCATCGCAGATCTATGACGCATCGCTTAACCACTGTACCACTGCGCCAGGAATGGTAAGATGACTCCCAGGCATCTATGGATCTATGAATGCAAACTCAAGAATGACCAGTTCCGCATATATGGGCATTAATTGACCCGTTACGCTATAGCGCCACACCCTTAAGGCTGTGCTCAAATTCCCTCCAATTTTTCCCTCTCGTACGTGCTGTTTAAAGTGAAAGAGACATGGACAGTGAAACGGCTGACCTTTGGTAAGGTGTCAAGCACAAGACTGAGAATGGCAGCATCTCCGAATTGCTTGTAGGCAGCTGCCTTCATGCGCATCCGCTCGGCGTCGGCCTTGCCCACGGCTTCAATGGCGTAACCTTCTGCAGCACCGATCATCTTGATGCGCTCAGCTTCTGCCCTCGCCACATCCACGGTCTGTGTCCTGCAGTCACAGGGTGCAAGACAACGCAGCTTTGAGCAAACAGAACAAATCAGGCAGCCTAATCTTTGTGCGGACTTTACCAATTTTAACTAGCAGCTTCAATAAAGGAGGATTTCAACATTCCTGGTGTGGTTTCAAGGACAAACGGGACATAATATTTCCTGGGGTTGCCTTTGTAAAACAAATGATGTTCAGTGTGGGCTTCCGGTTTTGTTGCCTTCATTTACAACTTTATCTTGAAAGTGCCGAGTAGAAGCAATTTGAAACCTTACTGTGCGACAAATTACCCTATTTACCAGGCTCTAATGTGCACTATTTTTCCCTGACAAGCCTCAAAATGGCACCTATGTTACAACTGGATACAAAATCGGAGCCATGCTATACTCCATGACAACTTTTTCCGGCAACGGGGCAGAGGCTATGGAGCCAAAACATGCCCTCTCTTCTTACGCAGTGGAATATAGTCCCCACTTGCAGTTGTTCGGTTCCTCTTAAAGTATACAGTCGACGACCGAAAATTCGAATGCCTGATTTTTCGGACATGCTTGATTATTCGGACTTTTTCGCGGCACTTCAACATGGCCCACAGAGCCAATGTGTAAGAGTGCCTAAAATTTTGGACGAACCACAATTGACTGCTAGATTTTTCGGACCTCGTTCGTACTCATCGCCAATACTCAAGCCACCGTATAATGGGTACAGTGGAACCTCGTTAATTCAAACTGCAAAGGAGATCAAAAACTATCAAATGAAATGAAATTCAAGCTTTAAGGGAGCCTCTTAAATTGCGAAGCTGAAATTGCGCCCGAGTCGGCACATTGCGTCCGCGTGGTTTTGAATTCGTATTGTTCTTGAATGTCATCCACCACACGAACTTGACCAATAGTCAGAGTTCATGGAACTCATCTGTGTCGAGTCTTTCGTCCCGAATATGAGAAGAGGTAGCAGCGAAACGCGTGGGGGACGAACGGCTTCACGGAGACGGCGAGTGCGGAAGGAAATGGTGGTGTATTTCAAAGCGAGATCAGCGTACCCGCGGCAAAATTCCCCGCAACCCAGACTTTTCTATCGTAAAACTGTAAACAACTGGCGTTTAGATGACAGGCAAAAAGCCTTGCACTATACGCAAGCCACCGCAGAGTGCATATCGCAGGATACGATGTCAATTTTGGCTCTAGTCTCTAGGCCTAATGACGAAGGCTAACGCTGACGGAGTGCTAGCTTCAGCTGTTTCTCGGTTCTTATTGTTTCGCCATCTTTGCGTTCTCGTTCTGGGCCCATCGTATTGCGGGCGCAGCGCAGTTCCCGCAGCAGCGTGTTCGCTCTTCTGTCTAGAGTTTGTCCCAACCCATGCGTTCATCGGCAACATGCCGAGGGCAGCACAGCCAGGCCGAGCTCGTGAAAGCGGTCGTCTGTGCACATGATGCGTGGCAAAATTTAGTCACGAGGAGCTTCAGAATGTGTGCAGTACAACTGACCCCCTACCTCCGGCATACTGGCAATAAGTTCGTGGTTTTCTTTCGGACTGCCCCATTTTTCGGTCGTTTGAGCCGTCCCTAGACAGTCCGAAAAATCTCATCAACTGTAGCACTTTGTGAATATTCATTACTAAAGGCGCATTTATAACACAACTGCGAACTTTCCACATCAGGAAGTAAAGGAAAAACAGTTCTCTTGATTGCAGCGAATTTTCTAGACATCTTGCTAAAAGAAGCTTCCACAGATGGCGTGCGCCAACTTTAATAGCGACGGAGTGAAAGCACCGTGGAGAGAGCAAAGCATTAAGCGGTTAAGCGGTGAGGTGCATCACCATGCGGCTGAAATATTTGGCCCAATGACACAGTTACAGGTGCTCGACCCCTGTAGCCTTCACTTCATTGCTAAGGAAAAGCTGCCACCGAGTATAGATGCAGCTTCAGTCGACATTTTTGAGACGTGGTCCTGACCAGTGCCGACACCTGGCAGTACTGACTTCCAAGGTGTGCAGCCAATGAACAACTAACTGAAAGATCATGTTTGGGCACTCCACAGCAAGCAACTGATTAATAGCTCACATACATCCACAATGAGCCACAAATCTAGAACATGTCAGTGGATGGGATGAATGCATGGTCGGTCGAGGCACAGGGCACTGTCCCATTTTCCATGCTTCAACAAACTTTCAAGAATTGTTGCACTTCAAATGCCAAGGTAGGCACAGAAGACGAAAAGGGCCTTGGGGCGTTAATGGCTAAAAATAAGCATGAAAGCAACGATCACTACCATGGAGGTGTCACTTACGGCTTTCGCACAACTTATGCGTTTTCTGTTTTTGTGAAAATGAAAATCGGGTGTGTATTAGAGTTGGCCAATTATGGTTGTAGTGTAGAGATGAACTTTAGTGAATAAGACAGAGAGCGCCTTAGGTGTGCAGGAGGACAGGATGAAAAGTGAATGCCACACCTCTTTCCCTGGGCTACCATCTCCACGCGGTAGGCCTCTGCCTCTGCCGGCAGTCGGATGGTGGCCGTCAGCTCCTTCTCTCGACGCAGGATCTCCTTCTCTTCGACGGAGATCTGCTTGCGTCGCTCCACGACATCAATCTCAATTTCTTCGTTCCGGATCTTCTGCTTCATTTTGGCTGCCTGGAGCTCATACGCTAGCTGGGCTTCTGCTTTCTGCGAGGAGGAAGCAGAAAGATAATGAACACACATGCTGACACATTCTGACAAAGCTAGTGCACAAAGAATGGGCAATGTCAACAGCAATGATGCACCCAATATTCAGTTTGCAAAGTTTCAGCAGACAAATCTCAGTTTTAAAATGATTCTGGGATGTGGGATGAAGGGCCATCTAGAAGATTCTATAGAACTCCTTCCTCTTTATGAACAACATA
The DNA here is from genome assembly GCF_052857255.1 of Amblyomma americanum. NCBI lineage: Eukaryota > Metazoa > Arthropoda > Arachnida > Ixodida > Ixodidae > Amblyomma > Amblyomma americanum. The sequence goes on along the minus strand of NC_135498.1, from coordinate 42,056,077 downwards.
GAAAGTGTGCTGTAACAATCACATGCAGGAATGCTGTGCCTTGACGGAATTCAGCTCTGCCAGCAAGTAATCTAAAGCTAGAGGTAAACCTAAAGCTAAAGCTAAAAAAAATTCTAAAGCTAAACAATGACGGAGCTAGGAAGTTTCGTTCATTGCCAGTAAGTAGTGATAGTAGTGATTATTGCACCTGTTTCATGACCTTATTCCAAGAGTGCAGATCTTTACTCCTGATTCATTGACAAAAACTTGACAGAAGGTAAGACTTCTAGGGGTGTGCAGGGGGAAGCGTAGCGAACTGCACATAGTAAATTATTGTCCTCTAGCAAGCATACTGCAAGCACTAAACATGGGAGGACACGGAACAAATACTGGACACATGACCAGCATTTGCTATGCATCTCATATTACTAGTACTGCATTATTGACTAGGCATCGCCACTGAAACAACAAGCTAGCTTGCAATATTTCTCAAGCTAGCCATTAAATTTATTCACGAGGATTTATTTTTTACACCAACTTGCTACATGATATGCTTTTACATACCCACTCCCCAACCCACCTACATATTCTCAATGGTCAGCAGGTGAACGTGGGAGTTTCTCATCACAACATGGAATGACACTGACACCATTTGCTAAGGGGAAAGTCTTCAGTTATAGACACTACTGTGAAATCTGTGGCCCCACAAAGTTATATTCATGCCAGGCAGCTACATCTGACTCATTACTCCTACAGTGCAGCAAGGGATGACAGAGAATCACTGGGCTAATATGAAGGTCAATTGACGAAGGTCAATGGACGGAACCAGCTAACTGGGATGGCAATGTCTGACAAAGGTTTTTCTTTTCGAGATTTCATCAAAGGCTGTTAATCGAAAAGCTAATGAGCAATGCAGTGTCCAGACAATCGAGCAGAGTTGCCCTGTTGGATTCACTTACCCGAGCGTTGACCTCGCCGTCAAAGTTGGCCTTCTGTAGTTGGTACATCCGGTGAGAGTCCTCGATTTTGGTGTTGGCACCGTATTTGACATCCATGGCAGACTTCTCACATTCTGCCTCCTACAGCAGAGGAATACCACACAAATGCTTTTTTTTAGAGAACAGGTATAAACAGTTGCACAATGCACAGTGTGAGCACACCAGCTTCGGTATTCGCGTCAAAACAGCATGCACGACTTAGCGTGACGTAAACATTCATATACTTTTAGCCTGAGCCACATTTCAGACTGAAATAGGAAAGTAAACGGATAGCAAATGAAAAGAAAAAGAAAAGGAAACCCAGTTTTCTGTCAGATTTCAGCTTCGAGAGAAGGCGACATCTGCTGCCATATAGAACGTGGCAGTATCTGGCTAGGTTGGAAAAGCTGCTATGGGCTGTGATAGGGTATGAATAACGTTAACTTTCTGCTGCAAAAAAATTTTAATTCCACAGATGCAGAATTAAGAATCTGCAAAATTGTATAGAAAACCCTACGGGAACAACTATAATCCACTATGCTTTACTGGTTGCATTAGTGCAGAACTGAGCACAGGTGCTCCACCTACTTTTGTCATTCCAAGTTAAGCTCAAGAATTCAGCACCACACTTTTGCATGAAAGTTATGCTGGATGCTGCCAGCATCCAGTGCAATCAGCCCCTAAGCTATTAGAGGCGTCTGCAGCACTGTAGTGTTGCACTAGAGAGCAAGGTTTCTTGTCCTGTGCATTCATGCACTGAGGGTCGTGCTCAGGGAAGCAAGATGCAGTGACACACGCACCCTGATGCCAGCGTCCCTCTCGGCCTGGGCGACGCCAATGTCGGCATCTCTTTTGACAGCCGCGGTGCGGGCACGCCCCAGCGACGTGAGGTACTCGACCCGGTCGAAGACATCCTTGATGGTGAAGCTGAGGATCTCAATGCCCATGCGGCCAATATCTGGAGCTGCAACTTCTCGCACCAGTGAAGCAAACTGGTCCCTGTCCCGGTACACCTCTTCCACTGTGAGTGTGCCTGCACAGTACATACATATTGACATATCAATTGGCTGGCAATGCAAGATATGTGGCGCACTTTTACACAACAGCACAAGGGCCTTGTTATGCAGAAAAGCCAGCGTCGGTGTTACCGAAAAATCCGGATTGGTCGAAAAACTGGCTGTTAAAATAGGCTCCCATAGGCTCCCACACCAGCAATGCATGGGATCTTCAATGATCGAAGCAACCGCAAGCAGCACGTCAAGCGCACGGGTCGTTGCCTGCCACCTTCCTCCTCCCCCTCATATAAACACGCAGCAGACGGCTCACATTACTAGCGTTGCCTCTCAAGCTCCTATGTAGCAGACCCATCGTTGCATCCCCTGACCCTTGGGTTGAGAGTCAGACATGCTACAGCTAGGCCACATAGGCATGTTCATACAGTTTGGTTAAAGCGGGGCTTTATATGTATGTCGTGTAGCCTTTCACATAATGATTGATTGTGAAAGAGGAAACAGTGTGTGTCTGTACACAAGAGGAACCACTGTCTCGTCATGCCCTTAAAGGCAGAGCTTAAATGTCAGCCATTTTTTTTTCTTTTTGTACTATAAAGCACGTACAGGTGCAAGTAATACAGTAGAACCCCGTGATAGCAAATTCGGATATAGTAAAGTAAAACTGCGGTCCCATTTGGGTTTCCATAGATGACTTTACACTTCTTTTCGGTTATAGTAAAGGTTTTCTTCAAAGAAAAAGCCATAGCAAAGAGTGTCAGGCCGTGGCGACGTACTTCCCGCTGAATGATGGCAACATGGCACGCGCGAGGCCAACATTCGAAGGCACACAGATACGAAAGACGATAAAACGGTGCTCTTTGAGATAGCTTCACCACCACACTCGGAAGTCGGGAGGAGAAGCCAACTTCCGAAAGTCCTTGGGCTTTTGAGGCAAAGCGCGTAGCGCGAACGGAAAAAAAAAAAATAACGCTGGCTATGAAAGCAGAAAAAAGGCGGCGCGGGTCGCTGAAAAAAGAAAGACACAAGATGTGCAGTGAAGAGTAGGGAAGGGAAGAAAAGGGTGAACATTCGCAGCACGGCAGCGCGAAGCACCGGGAAGCGCGGCGGCAAGAAGCGGTGGTGCAGCTGCACTGCGTGAGCGGTACCGCCGTGCCTCGACTGTCGCGCGCGCTTCTAAACTATTGTCTCTTAAACAACGCTGAGGCTGCGGAAAATGGCGCCGTGTTCACGCAAAACTTTGGCTTTCGCTTGAAATCAAACTCGCGTTATATTTGTAGCCGCATTGTGTTTGTGCAATTCGGTAACTTCCACAAGACGTAAACAAAATCGAAAACGTGATAACATGAGATGTGATAACTGAAAATAAATAATTATCACATGAAGGGACAATGAAAGCAGGATGGAAGGTATTTGTGAGCGTTTCTTTTATAAAGCAATCCTGTGTTTACTAAGTAGCCAATTAATAACCAGAGAGCATCCTCAGAGCCATGCCATCGCCAATAACTGATATAGTAAAGATTTTTGCAGGTCAGAGTCACTTTACTACAGAGGGGTTCTAGTGTATGTACAAAAGGGAACACATGACAGCATGACATGAATGAAACATGACAGCACTTTGCTACGGGCTGCTGGTGCCTGTAGTTACAAACTGTAGGCAGACCTGTTGCGCTTGTATGTCACCGACTTTTGGAAGCAGGTCAGCAGCGCATCTTGAAGTTAGTGCTGCTCTTAAAACATCGTGGCATACTTTGCAAAGGGGTGTGGCTAGAGTTTAATGCATTGCTCTGACCAAGTAACAACTGTTTTCACAGCCCTCTGGATGGACGTCACACTACCGGAGGACAACTTCTCAACAATTTGAGACACAGAGAAAACTGTACTAGTATCACCTCCACAACTTCGCTACAGATGCATGAAGCACTGCAATTACTCTGGACTCCAATGGTCCGCTAATTCATTAGCTACAAATTTTCTATGAGCTCGAACATTTGTACGCCTGTTGTGTCTCATCTTTCCGATACTACTTGCATGTTTCTGTTCTATGTGCTATCAATATTATCTCTGCCACCTCCGTTTGCTTGCTTAGCCCCTGCAACATCTGAAGGAGGTGAGACAACTTTGGAAGAAAGGGCACATAAATCCAAATATAAAAAGTACAGAGGTGCATATAGTGTAATGCTAAGATAAGACAAATGAATAGAGCACCACTGACCCTACAAGACAATAAGCACCATTAAAAAAAAAAGCGAAGCTATGCTATTCTAGCAAACTGCCAATTAATAGAAATGAAACCATATGCTGTGGGTCGCTAGTACACAAATGAGACAACCATGTGAACAATGAAAAAAGTGCGCAGGCTTTCCTGGTCCTTTCTTCCGGGCACAAGTCAAGGATTGAAAGGTAAAGCAGAACTCACCCAAAATTGCACGCAGGTGTCCTTCGAGTGTCTGCAGAATAACTCCCTTGATGTGTTCCACCTCCTTGCCTAGAAACTGCTCAGCAGCTGTGGAGAGGAACTCTTTCTCCGTCATCACCTTACACTGTGCCACCCCAGTCACAGTAAGTGGGACACCCTGAGATGTCTCCACATGCTCACAACGAGGCGTCAGTGTCATCACTTCTAGCGACAGCCTGAAAGAGCAAGCAGCAGCCTCCTCAGAAACAAAGAGTAAAGTCACAGCACAATGCCAATCTTCTTGGTGTCAGTGCGGCCCCATTGAAAACACTTCAGCATGCAGAAATAGAGCAGTAACATTACTGCCCCTCACTCATCAGTAATCTTGAAGAAAGTAGCTTCTTTGACAGGCATTTATGCTTTTTCAGAAAAATGCACCATGTGCATGTTTAGAACAAAAGTAGACTAGTACATATGAAAAGATGGCCAACAAGGTGTGTTAAACTTGGAATAAGAAACCTGTAACCTCCAGAACTACTCTCAAAATAACTATACTCCCTGAACACAAGTACTCACGAGTTCGTGTTCTAACATAGACGAGTGCATATACAACAACAAATATAGACATGCTTGGGCACCCACCTTTGCACATCTGTGACCAGCCACCATGCCCATGCCCAACCACCAACAACCATTTTCTTGCCAGCATTTCCACAGCATCCACCTGAGATGAGCAAACCAAGAACATTTAAAACATGCCTAGGTGCAAAACCATCACGAGAACTCAGCAGTACAGAATGCCATATACAATGCAGAAAAAGAAAATTAAAAAAAGAAAAGAATACATACGTCACAAAATGAATACATCACTGCTGTCTTGATAGAATGAATACAACTGAAATCAAATCAGTGTCAGACTAATGGAAACAGGAGAAAACGGCATCCAACAACGAACAAACACGAGTGCTGCATGTGCTTCACCTTGTTGTGTTCTTGCATGTTCTTTTCAAGTATGAAGTCACTAATGAGCTAAATTGTGCGCCGCTGCCCACAGACTTAATATGGACACTTGAGAGCACGGCTTGAGCTGCCAAGTGTTTTCCAGTTGGTCAAAGACCATTTTAAGGTGGCTGCAGACAACCCGCTACCATCAGCTGCCACAAAAATCATGCAGCATGGTGCCAGACCCAGCACTCAGCGGCGCTAATGTCAGTCCAAGCCATGCGCTCAAGCGTTTCTGTCCAGTCTGCGGGCGCTGGTACATTAACGCAGCTGATGAGGCTGTGACAATTTCCAGCTTTATTAGTTAAAAAATTGCACAGCAAGGCCTGTAGCATTATGATTTGGTCACCTGGAATGCTTGAATATGCAGGGAATCTGCTCTTCAGAAGGAAGTTTGGCAATACTGCTGTCGAGCTTTGTTGCATTTGCTTTTCCCACATTGTTTCCACATCGCCTCCCACAAATGACTATATCACTTTATTAGCCTGAAGTGCTAACACTCACACAGGTCAACATCATCTTATATCTTTCTGTTTGTTACGCAAGAACCAACCAGGGTGCTCTAGTATGTTTATGATCACGCACAGCAGTTCTTATGTTTGAGATAGCTGTCTGCTTGCTGCCATCTTTGAATTGAGAGTGGTAGAGAGCGATTCTTTGCTTGGGTCTTAAGTGCACTGGCAGCTATTGGTACCACTGAGTGTTCCGTTTTACAGGCGCAAGTTCGCCCGAGGAGGCAAGTTACTACCAGCTTCTTCGTATGCCTGCCGCTCTCGTCAGCACCACATGACCATAGATAATAACCTACATGAACTATGATATTTATTCAAGTTTAGGTCAGCCATGAATTCAGGTTGACCCACCCCCAAGTAAGCAGCCACATCAAGACCAAGAACCAAGTGTAGGGGAGCCCATAATTTCATAAGAGAACAAAATTCCAAGCCCACAAATCTCTACCATGGCCAGACTGGAAAGGTGCAGGCAGTGCTTTCATATCACAAAGCATGTTGTGGGGCTAGTTGGCGAAGCATGGTTTCTAGCGCTGAAAATAGTGCTTTCATAAGAATATGATAACTCACTGTCTGGTACTTCACTTTTGTGAGTCCAAATGGCACCCGAGTGCATGTGCATAACCTATATCAGAGAGACGAACACACGCCTATCGCTTCTTTTTCTCAAAAGAAGCAGGGAAAGTGAAAGGGTTTTAAGTAGCCTCAGCAACTGGTGCAGCATGCTAGGTCATATAAGGCCACAGCAACAACTACATGCTCTCTGATGATAATAGTTTGGTCATTATAAATTTGTCTGCTTTGTTTTGGAGAATATTTCTCAGAGATAAGGTTGACTCATATTCAATATAACAATGGGAGACAGACTAAGGACTTTAGTTCATTCAAACAAGTGAACTCCACAGGGCGAAATCTTGCTTAATAAATATTATGAGCAACTTAACGAGCAAATGTGCTCATAAACTGCCCATCATTAATTCGAGAAGAACAAAAAGGGAACGAGAAACAAAGCAAAGGTTGGGGACATTTATTTGTATACGGAAACATTCAGCACCTCCCCTTCCCCCTTTTCTTCTCATTTCAATGTCTTCTGTTCCTGGTACACGGTCTAACAAGTAATAAGTGCAGTAGTCAGTAGACGGAGTGTTCATTTTAAATACGGCACGTTTTTCCACCTATGCTTTGGTGCCCTTACACAAGGGCACCTATGGCCAGGAGAATCAGAACACTTACAAAACCATGTGCTCATATGCCCACGCACAGATTTTCCACACAATAAATACAAAAAAGAATGCCTTGAAGCAGGCAGCTTTTAAAATGACAGTCATGCCTCAGAAAAAGCTCATCAGTGCACATGACGAAGCTACTTGGCACAGAAAGGCAAGAAGACATGGCAAAGAAAAGAATAAGAAATCCAGGTTGCTTCCCAACTGCCACAGGGTCCTTCCCTTCTTCAAATGGTTACCTCAAAAAAAAAAAAAAAACGTGGAGGTACACAGTTGCAGAAGCTTTCCTTTGCTCTGTACCTGGCACATATTTTTCTTTAAAAGTTCTAACACTTAATAAGCCTGAAGGTAACCAGCGTTTGCCGTTCAATCTTGCTCAGGTGTATACAAAATAAGAAAAGCAAAGCATGTTGAGAATTGTCTAGCAGACCTTCAGTTTGAGAGTTGACCATTATGGGACTCAGATGAAGTGAAAACAGACTGAAGAAATGAAGATGAACACATTAAAAACAGGATGGTGCATGTCCCGTCTCTTCGTGCTTCTGTCGTTTTTTGCACCAGCTCTCATTTCCTCAGCAATGTCTCTAATTGGTCTCCCCCCCCATCTTCCCATACCAACAGGAGGCCTGACAGCATAATGGATGCAGCTATTGTTCATGTGCCATCAGTCAGACTGCTCAGAAGAGCCCTCGCCTCTGACGCTGCACTCTGAGGGAAATGTATGGAGGTGAGGGATGGAAGTTGGTAGCAAGACTGTCACCAGCAATACTCCTGCACGCAGCAATGCAGTCTTGCTGTACACTCCCTCCAAAGTGTACCGCGGTCTACCGACCACCGCCTCAGTACTACATGGACAATACATACAGCTGACTACAGACAACTCGCACTCAAATGAGGCTGCAAATTCGCTCAAAACAGGGGATCCCTTTAATGCCCTTGACGTTCGTAGGACCGCCATTTCGGATAGACCGCACTTTCGAATCAAGCGAGTTTCGACTGTATACGCGAGTCCACGCGCACTCAGTTCACCTCTTTTCAGGTTGCGCATTCCAGCGGTTGTGAGCCTTCGATCCGGCTCACACTGGCCGCTGGCGCGTGCTGATGCATGTTTGGCAGACGGAAAAAGCGCAGCAAAAACACGTCCACGTGCCGAGGTGCGGCCGGCTCGGCCTTGATAACCTTGTGCGTGCGCGCGTCCTTCACCGACAGTTTCGCTTCATTTTTTCTCGCTGTTCAATTTTTCTTTACACATGTGCACGAGCATAACGACAAGCCATTTCAAAAGCTGTACTCCGCTAAATGAAGGTAGCTAAATGGAACAAAGTTTCGCAACAGCTGGTCCGAAAGAAACATGTTTTCAAGCAGCCAAACGATGCTGCCCATCACAGCTTCAATCTGCGCCTGCACATACGCAATGCGGGCAAAAAAAATTGGCTTTCCCGCGTACAAGAGCCACTTATCGGCCCAACCAACAGAGGAATACTCGTTGCAGAGTCGACCCGCGGCCGATTGGCCTCAATGATTTCGCCCTCATTTCGTCACCGTTATTTGCTCTTCTCGGTTCCTCACCGCGCGGCCAATGTTTCTATGCGCAGCGAGCCAACGAAACAACAAACATGCGCTGACCACAAAAGCGCGCGAGATTATTACGCGTGTCAATTGCCGCTCGCAGGTCAACCAACGCGCGCGCCAAGAGCTCCGTTTGCGCCGGCTTCAGTCACGTTCTTCGGGTCGGCGCGTCTGGCGAAAGCAGCACTTTCGCTATCACGCCTCCCGCGCGAGAGAACAGCTGACAAAAAGCAGCAACAAGAGCGAAACCGTAATCCGTTGTTTATTTTACGAGTAGGCCTAGTCGGAGCGGCTGTTTCCGTACGCGCAGACATAGCGGAGAAGCAGCGGACAGTGTGGACGCACCGGAGGGAAAGAAAACCTGCTCACCGGACACTATGAGGGCCTCGTTGGGGCCAACAGTCTGTATGTTGCCCATGGTTTATCCTTCGAGCAGCCGCACCGCGTGCAGGGATCGTGTTGCAAAGAACTGCTCGGACAAAAGACGCCGCCGCCACCACTCAGGGGAGCCAGTCGAACCACGATCTGCCGCCGAGTCCCACCATCGAGTAACCGGCGTCGAATGCACCGCGAGTTGTGCGTGTCGATGAGGCAGGGTTTCGTTTTACGTATCCGATGCGAAGATCACAGCGTGAGTGGGCGTTCCTGCGGGTTTTTCCCGAAAATGTTTGCGGCGGCTGTAATCGCAGGCCAACTCCCACTCCTCATGCGGCGAGGATTTAGCGAGGGGAGAGTTGGCTAGCTTCCGTGCGGACCGTCTTGCGTTAGCAACGGTTGTCAGGCAAGCATCATCCGTCTCTCGTAACATCTTAATGAAAGGCGTGTCTTACGAAGTTTAATAAACGTCTTTTATTTTGTATAAGTTAGAAAGGACACATTTTGTGTTTATAAAAAAGATAATGCAAATGAGAAAGTTGCTTTCTGTTATAATTACGCAACTGCGCGTTTGATGAAAGCGGCTAAATCTAGTCACGTGACATTTTTTTTTCGTCATTGTTTTGTGGTGCGACCAAGCGCCGAGGTGGAGCGACGATGGTCCTTAGTCAATATTTGTGACTTCTTTCATTCGGCAAGCTGACTTTAATCACGCCGCAAACAAAATGGCAAGTCTGGCTCTGATACTTACGCTTTTGCTTGCTCTGGACTAAGCATCTGGTGCCTTCAGCGCGTTCCTGGAATGTGGCGGTAATGCTGGCTTAGTCGCCGCCTTTGCTTGTCAACCATTCGGTGCGAGTTAGGCGCTGCGTTACATAAAACCTTCGTCAATTTGCGCAGGTCTTCAGCACCTCGCTGAATGTATTGTGCCGGTCTTTTTGTATTTGACAGTTGGGTTATACGCCGCTGAGCGCTGCGCTGTAGACTTTCTTCCTGTTGGCGTAACGTCCGACGGCTAGCGTACTACGCTACGCCGGGAGAAGTTAGCAATTTCCCACTGCCTCGAAACCGTTTGGCGTAAGGGTCTTTGTTCGCGCTCCCTTTTGATTGCAGGACGGAGGTATGGGCGACGGCAGCGATCTGGATCGCCAGATCGAGCAGCTGCGAAGGTGCGAAATCATCAAGGAGTCGGAGGTCAAGTCACTCTGCGCCAAAGCCCGGGAAATTCTTGTCGAAGAGAGCAACGTCCAGAGGGTGGACTCGCCGGTCACCGTGAGTTTCTAATTTTTAGTTTTGGCATCGACGCAGAAGGCCCCGCTATCATCTGTATGCCGTTTCGTTTTCCGGCGCGAAAATTTCCCTGTGTGTCGTATCCTGCCTGTCATATGCCGCAATTATGTCGCGGCATTGTAAAGTATCTTGTTTGCTGTGGTTTAAAGTTTCGTTCTCTAATTGTTCGTTCCAGCATACATGCGAGTCAGATGTTGGATTACGGAGCCGTTCGGTGACTTGTCTGCGGGGCTGGTTTACACTGGTGAACGTAAACTAAATCAAACGAGCCTTGTTCCGCTGCCAATTTCTCGTCACCGTCGTGAACTGGGTACTTAGGTTTAGTGCGAGCATTAAAGCGTCTGGTCGTCCTGGTTGCTATGATTTTCCCAACTATTCAGTGTTTCTTTAGAAACGTAAATGCTCATGGTTGATGCGCGTTTTATTGCGAAAGCACTACTCTAGGCGTACCAACCCCGAGCAAGAATCTTGTCTTGTGGATGGATGGATGGATGGATGGATGGATGGATGGATGGATGGATAAGGCTGAACCCTTTAAATTGGGCGGTGGTTCAAGCTACGTAGCCATGACTTGGGAAATTTTACTCTTGTCTTGATTTTAGCCACCAATCAGATAACCTTCGCTTGGTTACTCCTACCCGCTTAAAATCTACTTTTCCTTCACTGTCCTTAAACCACAATGCCTTGGATAAATCAGCCCCGCTGCTTTCCACTGCAGGGTGAAGCCCTTTACAGAAAAGTGTCAAGTGTTCAGCCGTTTCCTCCTCTCCGCACACAACGCACATGTCTATCTCGTGATACCTGACTCTATATGTCTTAGGCCGCAAAACTCCCGACCTGGCCTCCCCCTACAATTATCATAGATATTTTCTTTGGCGATTTCCTGCTTAAATATCCTGTATGTTCCCAGTGCCGATTACATCAGCATCCCTCTTTTCCACAGAGCTCTCTCTGTTTCTTTAACCTTTTTCTTAACCGATAATTGCTGATTTGCCCCCCTACTGCTGTCCAGATATTTGGTCGTCAATTTTCTAGTTCGCTTTCTCCATTTTGTGTCAACAATCCGTATGTGCAGTTATCTGAAAACTTTCCTAGCCCACTGCTTTTCCCCAATTTTTCTCAATCGCTCCTCAAATGCTATCTTACTGCTAGCTTCTCTGCTATCGAACGACGCCCATCCCATATCACCCTGTACCCCCTGATTTGGTGTATTGCCATGTGCTCCCAAAGCTAGCCTCCCTACGTCGCGTTTGATTGGGGAGGCCGTCGCACCACCATGGTCACATAACCTTGTGGCGTCATCACAGCCTGCCTACCGAATTGTGAGCAAACTGATCATTGTGGCAACATGGATCGCAGAAGCCCTGCCGGTGGCTGTGATAGAAAGAGCTATGTGCCAGTGCAGTGGCGGACGCAGCAGTGAAGCGATGCGCCACTGTGCTGGTGGTGGTATGAGGGCTCGCCGCGATCTATGAATGTTAAGTAAACGATGAACAGTTCTGCATATGTGGGCATTAACCCACTAAAGCTCTCTCGCCATACCCTTAAAAGATTACAGACACCAAATTTTCGCTTGTGTGTTTTCTTTCAAGCGATGCGTTAGACATTTGTATACATACTCTTGTACCACAGGCTAACACGTTTCGCAGCCATAGTGCCTGTGTTTATAGTTGCAGGTTATGTTGTCGAAACAAACTGTAAACTGCTCAGGTTTTAGCACTTGCGATGGAAATTAATGTTATGCAAGTAATGAAAATCAGTTTAGGTTTTGCTTTCATGTTGCTTCTATACAATATCTTGCCTGTTGATTTGCAATACAGGTATGTGGTGACATCCATGGCCAGTTTTATGACCTGAAAGAGCTGTTCAAGGTTGGCGGAGATGTCCCTGACACCAACTACCTCTTCATGGGAGACTTCGTCGACCGGGGTTTCTACAGCGTGGAGACATTTCTCTTGCTCCTCGCCCTTAAGGCAAGTGCCCAGCTTGAGGAACTCGGTTGTGCACTGGACTGTGGGGAAATTTCTGGCAGCCAGTGGTTTCGCTGTGCTTTTCAGATGCAAGAAAAAGTCAAATGTTTACTAGTGCCCTAGTGCCGCTTGGCATCATATAGAGCAGCTTTTATATTGATGTTATATTGATATAGTTCCACTATCTTATGTTACTTCATGGCTCTGCTGTCAGACACATTGCATTTTTACTCTGCAGGCTGTTTAGTTTGACTCCATAATTCTTACTTACTTGGGCATTACTTGGGTGGCACTGGAGACAGTTTTTGAGTTGAGCATTGCGGTGTTCACTTTAATTGTGTTAAATTTGCTGCTCAACTTTTCCAAAATGCTGCTTTATTTATTGCTTGCTAGGAAGAAACTGGGTGGTCACTTTTGTCGATTACTTTTGGCACATGATGTGCCTTATGTGCCGTGAAACCCAAAACAACACAACTTTTGTTGATTAGGTGGTTGCATGGCGCAGGCTTGGTAATTTGGGTGGAACGCCAGTATCTTTGCATTAGGGAGAAGCATCTTGCATTGCATGTAAAAAAAAACTTGCATTGCTCTAGTCTATTGAATTGCAGCATTCATGACGGGTAGGACCAACTGTAGAGCCCATATCCATGCACATTAAATGTTCGATTACAGAATGGACTCAAATAATAGTCGATAAAGTTTCTTCACGTTTTGTCCAGCTTAACAGTATATATCAATGAGTTTTCTAAATTTATGTTCTGATGTGCAGGATCGGGCATAGGTACTTATACATTTATTCTTGACCTTTTGAGTACATCCCTGTCTATATATCTTCTTATTATGTCACAGAGGTCACATTCAATAAACATTGGAGGCTTTCAAATTCTGCTTTTCCATTTAAATCTTTCAATGTCTCCTGGCATTTTTGCATGTTGCGTCAATATTGTGATACAGAAATTGTGAAACGCAGCAGCATAATGATAAATGGCGGAACTTTAGTGGATTTGTGTTGTCCAACATACCAGTACTCATTTCCGTGACAGCGTATGCAGCTCATTCGGTTGAAAAGCAGTAGTAGTAGTTGTAGTTGTCGGCATTGCGCATTGGAAATATTTGGGGCTGCATAAAAATCTGAGGGAATGCACACTCAATGTATAAAAAAATCGGGGTCAAGGCCGGGAATCGAACCAAGGCCTTTGGCGTTCGAGACGGGGACGCTTCCACTCCGCCACAACGGCTTGACGTTTGAACATGAATAAAGGCGCATCTAGTGAATGCAAGGGGCTCTTAGAAACGAATCTTCGAGATCTGTACTGAGGTGTACATGAGTAATTATAAGCACGTAAATTACAGATGTCAAAATTAGGCGAGTACCACGCATTTCCGGTAAATTCCTCTGTGCTTCGTGTGCAGTTGTAGCGCCATCTAGTGTTACCCACTGAAACCCCCCTTTGCCATGCACGGCGCTGGCCCGGCAGATGGTGCGCGTGTAGGCGACCTTTCTTCATCGGAGTAGTGTCGTTCGTTTTGGAACAGGTGTGATGGAAACGCAGCCGTCTAAGAATGCTAGTGTGGAGCAACGTCTGTGTTCTGAGAGGCCTTCTAGAGACTCTGAGCATTTTGTCCAACGGGCAAGGCGTCACGCCAAAATGGCGTTCCATGGACTCCTTGGCAGTGCTGCAACACGCTGTCGCGTCCCACTCTTAAAGACGACGCTTAAGCGTCTCCAGTTTTTTTTTGTTGACGTATGTGATTGTTCGCATTGCTTATCTTCATCTTGCATTTTGGTTACTTTCCTTCATTGCCCCTGCCTGTCACATCAGTGGCTTGTTTATGTTGTTTGGTTTGTGAGCTCTTTAGAGAACTAGGGTCAAGGGTTGTCGCACAGAATTTGCAAGCATTCGACCCTCGTGTGAAAACCCAGTTGAAGCGATATGCAGTAGCTGACTGGTATTTGGCTACTCGTGGACTTTGGACTGTGCTTGTGATGAGTTTGAGGTGAGGAATGAGCAGAATCTGCACATGGTTTTTGTCATTGCCCACCGATGGCTATCGGTACAACTGTACTGATGGTACAGTGTAGTGGCAACTCTACTCTCTATAACTCGTAAAGCGTCCGGGCACCCCAGCCTGACCGGTGCATTTGTTGTGTGTGATTCAAGGAGCTTTTTGTTTCACCGGATTCAAGGTGAATGGTACAATTGTTCATTGATCGTTTAGTCAAAGTTCATTGTCAGTAGGGCTTCAAAAATAATTGTATATGAAATAGAACCCCGGAACTCATAAACAATTGTGAAAGGAGTTCATATTGTGAATTCAGTTATTAAAAAAAGAGAGCAGTCGACAGAACGCCTGAAATGGAGAGAGAAACATATGGATTAGTTGGATGGGTTCCACCCTTTTACACTGAAATCAGATGTACAAGTTATTTAGAATATACAGGGTAAAACCTCGTTGATGCGTCCCCAGTTCAATTGACTTCACTGTTCATATGCTCTAAATTGCAGGCAATAAAGGTGTCCCATCAGGTTGCTCTATTTTTCTTCCGGATAATAAGTCCCCATATAAAATTTCCACAAGTTCTTGTTATATATAATATAGTACTGACCGACCACGCTCGTGCAAACTTACAAGTGGGCCGAATATGGGGCCCTGCGACATGCTGCAGCTACGCGCTAGAGTGGCTTCTGTGCAGTGCTTTGGTGCAAACGGGTGAAGCACTAAAAAAAAAATTCTAGTTATACGAGTAGGTCACTCCTGTGTGGTTGCCACGTGAAGAGGAGAAGCGCACCAGCGTCTTCTCGGAGCCTAAGCGCTGTGGGGCGAAGCATGTGAGAACTATAACGCGCCTACATACAAATGGGACGGGTCTGGGGAACGCAACATAAAAAGCAACTCTTCGACAGTCAGCCTCCACAGTAGCTTCCCCGCATTGCTTAAGTGCAAGGGGGCAAAGCGTCCGAAAAATGACGATTTCGGCTATTTTTGTCATTGCTGTCACAGTCCAGAAGTGTTTGTGTAAGAAGTTCATTTCGCACTTAAGACAACGCAGATGCAGATTGAATTCTGTGAGTGTCAGGCAAGGATCTGTGTAGACTTTGTGCCAGAGATGCTGATCGAGATTTTTATGAAATGAAGTTATCAATAAATGTTTTCGTGCCTCATTCAACAGCTTCATTTCTGAAAATCAGGTGGTTTGGGTCATATCTTTTCTGGATGATAGGTTTTTCCTTTCATTTTTAGAAAAAAAAACGAATTTTTACCATATATCTTATGTCTCTGTAGAAACAAAATTTCGCTAAATTAGCTTTAGAAAAGCTCAAAGTTGGACATGTGTGTTGACTGATCTTTGTTTGAGATATCCAGAAATTTTACTGCGTTCTTTTTCTGTTGTCCTGTGAAAACTTGTCCACAGGTTTACAGCGTTGTGCCCTCTTGTAGTCAAAAACTGAACTTGCATGGCTCACTTGGTGTCCAAGCATGCACTGCATTTGTGGGGTTTTTTTTTTTTTTTTCAAGTAGCCACTGCAGGAGTGATGCATGCTATGTTGTTTTTCATTTATGCACAAAGTATTGCTGCTTTGTAGCCACCCCAGAGTGTGTGTATAGCATTGACCAATGTGCTGCCGTTGTGCACCCAGGTCCGCTACCCAGACCGCATTACGCTGATCAGGGGGAACCATGAGAGCCGGCAGATCACACAGGTGTACGGCTTCTATGATGAGTGCCTGCGCAAGTACGGTTCCATCACCGTGTGGCGTTACTGCACAGAGATCTTCGACTACCTCTCCTTGTCTGCTGTCATTGATGGCAAGGTGGGTAGGAATCAACAGTAGAACTATATTGGCAACATCGTGTCATTTACACTGGCAAGTTTGTGCAGCTTTTCTCTGCGGTCTTAGATTGGCTGCCTAGAGAGTGGGCAGGGCGACGTGCTGTTATGGGCCTGGTCATGGGGGAAAATACTATTGGGTTTCACCCACACTGTCATGCTTTCGCTTTGAAGAGGTAAGAGCACTCCATGGCACATGTATTTATCAAGGAGCAAGCGGTACTGCACACACTGTACTTGACCCACGTTTCAAAAATTGCTGAATCTGAAGGCCCATCTGCTTTATATCACGATACAAGTCCTATGGGCTCTCGGGGCTAGCCTTTTGCCATATGACAAAAAGGAACCAGAACTACTTGATAGTGTTGAAGCAGTGCAAGTTGCTTTTGATAACCCGGTGTGTTACAACCTGCAGTAGCCGGGGAGGACAGGGAACAGCAGAAATTAATTTCTTGTGACTTTCCTGTGCATATGTGCAGGCAGGTTAGTAATCATCATTCAGACCATAATGCAGTGAAACACACAAGGCGCACGCATGTGCCACCTGATGAGGCAAGTAACTGAGCTGGACAGCTTGCAGATATCTGCATCAAGGCAGAGGGGCCAAAAAATTGATGATGGCCTAGCTCTGTTAGTCCCAGGATATACGTAGCGAAAGCACAGGGACATCTGGTTCAGAAGCATTAATATATGAAACCCGTGCATTCACTAGATGCGCAGTCGTGGCAGAGTGGTAGCGTCTCCGCCTTAAACGCCAAAGGCCCTGGTACGATTCCCAGCCTCGGCACACTTTTTTTTTATTATTATTATTATTCAGTGAGTGTGCGGGGGTTTCAGTGGCTCCCGCCACCGACCACATGGTTGGTCATGTGGTGCGGAGCAGCTGCCCGCGGCGCGCCGCCGTGCCTGGTCACGTGGTGCGGTGCGACCACGGTGAGAGTGCGAGCACGGCGAAACTGCGAGTTCGTGGCCAATGTAGTTTTCGCTACAAACGAATTTCTTTGTGTCTCCTTTTGTTGCTGCATTTTCAATCACTTTGGAAGAGCATACAGGAGAACGGGGGGCGGGACAGCTGTGCCAATTGCACCACTTTGATACAAATGTGATTTTCTGCACCATGTTGCGAGGGCCAAAAGCCATGCGAGCCCAACACTATTTCGTTCTCAGTACAATGAAAGCTCGTTAATTCGAACTCGTTTAATTTGAACTTACGGTTAATTCGAACTGACGCCCGGGTCCCGGCACAGCCCTGTGTATTTCAGGGGGGGGAAAACTCCCGATAATTCGAACAAGTCAGCATCCGCTATGGTTAATTCGAACTAGGAGCCACTGGCTGACACCGCTCCTCGTAGATAGAAGTTGACCTGTAGCAAGTAAAACACGCTCTAAATTTACCAGAGATGTAAAACAATGGAAAAGTAAAAAGGCCGAGTGCATGAAGCTCACAGAGCTCTCGTTCCGGTGCATGCCGTAGCAGGTTTTCGCTGCCCGCGCCCATTGAGGAAGGAAAAATTTTCTTCCTCCGTGCCCGCGCCGCTGATGCTTTGGCGCAAGCCGTTCCAGGTTTTCGTTGTGCCGCGGTCGCTGGGTCGCAATCATGTGGTGAAAACAACGTAGTATGGCTGTTCGGGCAATGGCGGCTTTTGTTGGTGCTGCGTGCGCGAGTTATGTGGACAGCAGCGTGGAGACGTTGGAGCCCTTGAGTGACACCGATATAATTGAGGCTGCATGCTCCCAGATGACGTCGCAAGGCTCACATGCGGTGAGAACAGCCAACAGGGATGAGTTCGACGGCGGCGACGAGACTATGCCACCACAAAGTGCACATGAAGTAGTGTCGGCGCTCGATGTTGCAGCATGCCACTTCTCTGTCAGTGAGAACTCTCACGTTGCACAGGAGCTTTGGGCAAGCTGCAGATGATGCTGATGGGGTCTGGGCAGAAGAAACGCAAGCAAATGCACTTTGCCGATTACTTTTAATTTTGACAACCCTTCCCCGTATGTTTTGGAGTTCAAATAGCGTCATATATTCCTGCACTAAAGCTCGCTGCTCACGCGAATGCGTTCCAGTACTTGTTTCTGGCTCATAACTGGCCGATCAATTTATTTCATTTCCCATTACGACCGGATGAATTTAGTTCTCAGAATATGCCCTCCACAAATGTGTAGTAGTGCCTGGCTCACGGTAACAAGTCTAGATGTGACTGCTTCGGGTTCTGCCCGCGCGGCGGAGCGCTGTAACCACTCATTCCGGCGCCCATTCGATAATTCGAACAATTTTCCGATCCCCTTCGAGTTCGAATTAACGAGAGCTACTGTATAATACCAATTTCTAGCTTTCTTCAAAGTTAGTACAGTTAAACCTGGTTATGGTTATAACGAAATTGAAAGAAGTCCCAAGATTTTTCTTTACACCCAGGTTTTCGTTGCTTGCAGTTTTCGCGAGAAGAGTCGAAAGGACACTCCAGAACGGAAACCAAAATACTAAATAAATTAGCTAAACTCACCTTGAAAATGTTTACTGACAATATTGGTACTCAGTCATAAACGTGGAGAAGCGGAATGCAGCAGCAGCCGCCGCCACTTCCGTCGCAGCTCACTAAACGCCGCTGGGGGAGGGTGGGGGAGGCAGAGACAACGCAACCGAGCTAGAGAAGAACACGTACGGCCGCGCCGCCACCATAGATTGACCGTGGAAGCATGTGCTTCTACCTGCATGTTTCCTCTCTTTGCGCTCCCCTCGCTGCTGCCCCAGGAAACGGACTGCTCACCTTGCGTCTCCAGCGCTCTCCACCGTCCCCGCTCCCGACGCGTGAGAGCTGTTGGCGCCGCAGTCCCGAGCAACCGCACGGCGGCGATGGCCGCGCACTGCTCGTGTCGTTTCTTTTTTGCTATGCCCAATTATTTTTCGCTTCTTTTGAGTATGAACTATTGTAATGCCTTGTAGTATATGACGTTCCAAGAGAGAAACCATCGGAGATGCGTCGGTGGCGCTGGAGCACTGTGCACTGTGTCAACTGCTGTTGCGGATGGCGTTCCTCTGTTCTCAGTTCGTGGTTTATCATCGTGAAACTTTCACATGGGTCTGCCAGATTTGAGGAACTCAGCACTAGCTAAGGTAGATAGCGTAGCATGTTTATTATATCAAGGTCAACCGCCGCAGCACCTTCATTACATGGAGGTCTTAAATTACACGCGCTTCAATGGGGGCCCTCGGCGTTGGGGAATTGAGAAACATCTTAATATCGAGGAATTCTCTATATGGAGGTTCGTTACATCGAGGTTTAACTGTAAAAGTTAGTGATTCGGCCGACCCCTTCAAAATTTTCTGGAATTAAGGGGTTTTTTTGTTAATCTGAACTCACGGCTGGTTGTCACAGACTCCAGACTGCATTCACTAGTTACACCATTTCACGCTTGTTGCATCGGTTAACTTGCTGTTCCCGCGTTAAATCGACAGTCAGTATGCATGTTGATGCTAGGATTTGCATGAAAGCAATGCGTCGACGGCAGTTGAGAGCCGGGGCAGCTGGCGCGGCTGTTGGCTGCTAGCAGGTAAGAAAATGAGGTGCAGCACCACACGGCATGTCATAACATTGGGCCACGGCACAGGTGGTGAGTGGTGATGAACGCGTCGGCAAAGAAGGTGAAATGAATGAGTGCCAGTGCCACAATCATGCCACAAGGAGCCAGCCCCGTGCAGTTGCATCTCGTACAGTGTGACTCGTGTTGCTGCATCTCACGGCTTTTCATTTTTGCGCCTTCAGTTTGGGACGTCATTTTCGTCCATCGTCCGGCTGTCATTGCTGTGAGACCGATATGCGAGGGCTAGGCGCTTCACTTCCTGCTGAAAGTGGTCCGTATTGGGGCTGTGTTCCACAAACAATGATCTGCATTCAGACGTTGTGAAGAAGCGTGAAAGGAATGGTGCCACACGTGTTGTAACCTCAAGTTGCCGCTCTTTGTTTCCCAAGGTGTCTTGTTGTGTTTTGCCCTGCCGCTCCTATAGCAGCCTTTCTGACGTCACTCTGCCAGTGAGGAAATACCTCATCACCCCACAATGCTTCAGGATTCAGTATGTAACAGTAGCAAACCATTCCGTAAGCTATGCCATGCAGACTTTTTTATTGAGCATGGTAAAGTTCAGTTTCATGGCTGTTTATTCTGAAAAGCCTTTATTTTTATATTTTTTAAGCTGCCTGTATTTTTTTTATTACATATATTTGAACTTATTTGAAAATATCTGATTTGCAACCTAAATTTGATACTTGTACACCCCAAGGCTTTTGCCCTGAAAGAACAGACCTCAGTCAAGGGGCAGAGGTGCTCGCTTTTTTTCTACATGCCTCCTCTCTCAGCCTGCCCAGCCATCATGTTTCTTGCAAGCAGACTTTGTCCTTGCCTAGCTTCACAGCCAGGAACATATGCGGTGCACATTGGCCAGAACCGTATAAAGTACTGAGCAGTGCAGAGCAGCAGCGAGAGGCATGCTTTGCAGCGCATGAGCGCAGAAGTTGCTTGGCTCATGGCATACTGTGCACTGTGTCCTCTGGACTGCACCAACTGCTGGCTGATGCATTAATTTAGAATTTTCACACGCCACATTTTTATTTATGGCAGTCTCGTCGCAAAAACCATTAGGGTTAAAAACACAGCACTTCTAGTTTATTGTATGGCACAAAAACTTGCAATCATACCACTGCTTAGAGCCGTAAGAGTTTATTTCAGTGAAGATTTACCACGTTTGTGCTCTTAAGTTTCCCAAAAATGGTAATATTAATGCTACAAAATTGTTTCATTTCTGCTCCAAGAGCTGCTTCAGAACCAGTTTTGTTTGGCTGTTCCACTTTTGGGAGAGACGTTTTGGTGCAGTGCAATACAGTCTCCAAGGGACCTTGGGCATGCTTGATTTTTCAGACTTATGTGTAACATTGTCATGCTTCTTGCAGTGTTTATGTGTAACCTTGGCTGAAATTGCAGCTTATTGCTTGATTTTCAGACTTTAATTCTGCTCACTCCCTCACAGCTGTCTATACACCCAAGTTGCCGTTTTTTCTGTGCAGTGAAACTTAGTAATTCAAACTCAAAAGGGACAGAAAGTTTGTAGAAATTAAGTTGGGTTCAAACTGAAGAGGGCCACTTTCAATGATGGGCTGACCCCTGTGTGCTCGTATTCTTGCCACATGTCCTCTACTGCACAAACTTGAACTTCTTGAACAGTCTGAAGTACTTTCTGAGGCAAGCCCTTTCCTCCTAAATGCATGACGAGGTGACGCTATGAGATTTGTACCCGGCAGTTGTTTGTAGCTGCTGATCTCGAAGGCTCCAGTAGCTTGCTTTGTTAGCTTTTGTTGTTGAGCGATTGATGACGTGACCAGTGACTGGCTACACTGAATCATATGCGTTGCAGCATCTCCAGCACTTCAAATTCGAAACCACATAGTTGTGCACATTGCGGAATTGTGCACACAACCACGACAGGCATGAAACAAGCCAAGTGGAGCTTGTCGAAAAGTTTTTTCGAATCTGTCTGCTTTATTTTTATTTTATTTTTTTCGCTCCGTTTCATGTCTGTATACAGATAGTTTAGGGGTGAAATTTTGAATGCGAATGTGTCTGAACCAGATTTGGCACCTGATTGATGCCATTGTGTGTTCATTTCATCCTGAAACCTACAGTTAGGATTGGCACTCAGCAGGAATTTCACTGTGTGCTGTCGTCTAGGGAGGTTCAGATTTGTGTCAGGAGTAGTTGGGCTCAAATACTTGCTTTATTCATACTAGGCTTCAAAATGCAGTTGCAAGTTGTATGAAAGGGGATGTGAGCCAATTCAGGCTAAATACGCACATTTTACCATTCTAATTACGGGAAGTACAAACTGTTGCAAGCGCATTGCTTGCTCCTGTAGATCAAAAATGCCTTAGTTGCACCACTGTTTGGATGAGCTTCTACTCTGGTATTCCGTGTTATGTGGTTTAACTATTGACAGTGGTAGAAGAACAGAGGTCCGAGGCATGTGGCGCATGAACGAACTTGAAGAGCAGCCAACAAAAAAAATGTGGACAAGGAATGAAAAAGGGCCGCAGGGCGAAGGCCTGCATGCTGTGCTTTTTCATCCTGTCTCGTCCACAATTTTGTCGTCCGGTGTTCATATTCAATCGTTGGCAGCTGACTTCTATTTTAGGCATGATCTGGAGAAGCGGGCCTGTTCGGGGCATTTTTACAATTTGTACGCACTGCTGGCGTGACTTGTGCAGATCTTCTGCGTTCACGGTGGCCTGTCGCCATCCATCCAAACCCTGGACCAGATCCGCACCATTGATCGCAAGCAGGAGGTGCCCCACGACGGGCCCATGTGTGACCTGCTTTGGTCAGACCCCGAAGGTATGTGCCACATTTTTTTTTTTTTTTTTGCAACCCAGTAAACGATAGGCAGAACTGTGGGAATATTTCATACAGTCGAACCCGGATATATCGAACCCGCATATTTCGAATTATTGGCTATATCGAACACACAGACTACCCCCTTGAAAATACTATGTAAAAGTATAGGACAATTGCGTAGTATATCGAATTCCATTTTCGTTGGACATTCGATATATCGAACAGCGCGCTGCGCCGCGCCCCTGGAAGGTGCGCTTTTCCCAAAGACATTCGTGTCCGGTCCTCAGAGGTAAACTTTTCCGCAGAGTCAGTCAGCAGGCTCCTCCTCTGCGCATGCGCGGCCGTCGCCTAGCGACGGAGACGCAGAGCTTTCCCCCATTCTTGCGCCCCACCGGCGCGAGCTCTCTCGCTCCTCCTCTACCACCGGCGTGTGCATTGGGCAAGGGCATTGGAGCTCATCGAAGAGAGTGCACGGCATGGAGACGCGGCGACGTTTCCAAGCCACGCTTCCTGGGAAAAGGGAGAGAGAGAGAGAGTGAAGGGTCAGCACGGTCGCTCGTGGGCCACGGGAGACGAGAGAGCCAGAGAGGGCTCAAAACACGAACATAGCGCCTTCGACGGCATATTCCGTCGATCTTTTTCCCCGCTCTCTTTTTTCTTTTCCCTTTGTCGTTCCTTCGCAGCCCCGTTGACTGTCGCTCGAACAGGCTTCGCTTGGACTGCTCCATCTGCACATCGGGCGTGTTGTTGTGCGTGCCTCTGTTTCAACGTGCCGTGTGTAGCGTGTGTGATTGCAGTCATCTGGTGAGCTATGGCATCCGTGGACATAAAAAAGAGGAAGAATCTGGACTTTGCAAGAAAGCTTGAAGTAATCCGGCGTGTAGAGAATGGAGAAAAGAAGTCCTCCGTGGCAGACGCATTTGGCATTCCGCGGAGTACTTTAAGTACGTTGTTAAAAAACAAGCAGGACATCAAGCTTAAAGCAGGTGAGGAAAGTCGCTCGGGAGCGTGTCGTGTGCACCCTGCTGCTTTTGACAAAGTGGAGAAGGCACTCTACACGTGGTTTCTTGAAATCCGAGCGAAAAATATTCCCGTGGGTGGCCCGACCTTAATCGAAAAGGCCAAATGGTTTGCTACGGCTCATGGCGAAGAGAACTTTTGCGGTGGCACTGGATGGCTGCAACGGTTTAAAAACCGCCACGACATTGTAGGAAAGGCCATTTCAGGCGAAAGTGGGGCTGTCAGCAGCCAGGAGATGCAGCAGTGGCTTTCTGAGGAGTGGCCGAAGATCACTGAGAAGTTTTCGCCTGCAGAAATCTTCAATGCAGACGAAACTGGTCTCTTTTGGCAAATGTTGCCGAATAAGACACTCGCTCTTCGTGGAACCACATGCCACGGTGGTAAAATGAGCAAAGTGCGTGTGCCGGTGCTGCTTGCAGCCAACATGGACGGCTCGTGCAAGCTACGGCCATTCGTGATCGAGAAGAGCAAGTCACCGCGCTGCTTCAAGAACTGTAAACAGCTTTCCATCCACTACGGCTGTAATAGGAAGGCCTGGATGACACGTCAACTTTTTGTTGAATGGCTGCAGGCTTGGGACGCTGAGTTGGGCAAGTCGGGCCGCCGAGTTTGCCTTCTGGTCGACAACTGTTCGGCCCATCAAACAACTTGCAAGCTGCAGCACATCGAATTGAAGTTTCTCCCGCCGAACATCACAGCGAGACTGCAGCCCCTCGACCAGGGTATCATAAAGGCATTCAAGGTAGGCTATCGGAAGCGACTTATTCAACGGCTCCTCATAAACCTCCGCATGGGAACCGATCTCAAGATTGACCTGCTTGGCGCGATCCAGATGATTACCGGCGCTTGGGGCGACGTAAAGCAGGCCACAGTAGCCAACTGTTTTGGCAAGGCAGGCCTTGAAGTGGCCAGAGATGAACGTCCGGAAGCTTTAGATGACGATCAGTGCTTGGAAGACGCGTTCCGCGACTTGTCCAATTTTTCCGGCACCGTCCCGCCCGAAGTTACTGTTGATGACTTCATTAACACTGACAGCGAAGTTCAAGCGGTAGCCGACCTCGCTGATGAGGACATTGTGGCCGGAATAGCTGGCGTTCAATACAGCGATTCCAGCGACAACGAGGGCAACTGTGTTTTCGAAGAAACGCGTCCATGCACAGCCACTGAACTGGCGTCAGCGTTCAGCCTGATTCGGCGCTGTTGCGGCGAAATGGAAGGCACTGGGCTCTCGCACCTAGACAGTCTCGAGAAGATTGAAACTAGTGTTTTAAACTTCATTTCCCAGAGGAAAAAGCAGCCCAAAATTAGTGATTTTTTTCCGTGAAATAAAGCGCTTTCATATTGTGTGCACATGCTATGTGATTCGCGGCTGTTCCATTTGGTAAGCCACAATTTTTTATGATCGCGAGTGCTTTTTTGGACTATATCTGTATATCAAATTTTCGCTATATCGAACTATTTTCCGATCCCCGTCGAATTCGATATATCCGGGTTCGACTGTATAAGCAGCTAGAATGTTTGTGAACAACCCAGCTGGCATTGCTGCCACAGGTAGCCTGTGATATATGCAACAAGAACAGACGGAATGCAACATGCGTTATGCTACATTCCACATAGTAGTAGTAGTAGTAGTAGTAGTAGTAGTAGTAGTAGTAGTACGAGGCTTTATTTAGACACAATGCTTAGGCGCCTAAGACGTTGGTGGCCTGCTGCACAAGCAGGCGCTGCTCTTCTTCGCCTTTGGCTCCAAACCAGTCCAGCCAGGTCCCGACAGTGTGGGAGTGGGTGGGAAAGAAACCCGATTGCAGAGCAACCAGGCAGGAGAATAAACAGTGCGAAAGGTTGGTACAACGGGCAGGGCAGTTGGGACATGATGGATCGTGACGGAATTTGTGCAGATAAAGCCGTGCAGGTGTGACAAGTGTGTTGAATTGTATCTTTTGAAGGATGTGAGAAAGGCTAGGGTGAAGGTCCGTGTAGAGTTTATGATTGAGGTGGAGAGCATCATAATACTCTTTGATGGTGGGGCGAAGGGACAGTCTCGACCCGCCCTCCGAGGGCCTTGGCCAGGGCATCAACAGTGCCTGGATAAAAGTTTCACGAGCGAGCTGGTTAGCCAGCTTGCTGCCATCAATCCCCGAGTGCCCAGAGATCCACCTGAGGAAGACGGGGCAAGGCTGCAGCGACACAAGTGCGGTCTTGAGTTACATGGACAGATGTTGGTTGAATGGCATGAATGGCTGCCTGGGAGTCAGTGCAGATGGCCACATATTCTTGTTGTTTTCATCGCAGGTTAACTACCATCACTTAAAAGCCCGAAGGTTTCAAATTGAGCCAGTGCTGAAGAAAGACGTTATGCCCAAGGAAATAGAAAAGTGTGTTAATAATGTGTAATTTATGCAAAGTATGATTTTCAACATTCATGTCTTTTCCACATCCTTTATTTATTTTTTATTTTTTTCAGGGGACTAAGATAAGTGAAATTCTGCATGCAGACACGTGTCAACTCTTCATTCCTTCATTTATTTTCAGCATCACCCTTCAAGAAAAAGAGAGGATGCTGAAATTTGTGTTCATTTGGTCAAATTACTTTCTTAAGCTTTTCAGACTCTCTTTCATAGTTTAGGTTTTTTGCTGGAAAGCATCACATGTGCCCTAGAGTAAAGCCACTTTAGTGCTAGTTTGTCCAGCATGTAGAGATTTACTATGCATAAGCTTGTTTAGTTCACAAATGGGACACCATGTACTAAGTAAGTTATACAGTAGCCGACGGGTAATTCGGACTCCAATAATTCGGACTTGTAGGATATTTCGGACCTCGATGCGGCGCTGTCAGTAACCCCATAGAAGCGCATACATATTCGCGACGGATATTTCGGACTCCGAAAGTTCGATTTTTCGGACTAATTTCAGTCGCCTGCGGACCAGAATCGGCCATCTTATCGGCTTTTCTCCGGCGCAAAAGGCGCCATCTTGGATTGAGGTGGATTTACTCTTCAGTTGGATTGGATTGGCTTGACATACTTTCGGTACCTCATTTTAGTCAGTAGAGGTTCCGAGGTGGCAGTCGGATTGTCATCGCCGTCAACTTGCTTTTGTCGCCAACGTTGTCGCGGGCAGTTATCGCATGTCTCGTACGTATGTTAAAAATTGAAAATTTTTTTTAGGGGAAAGGAAATGGCGCAGTATCTGTCTCACATCTCAGTGGACATCTGAACCACCCATTAAGGGAAGGGATAAAGGAGAGACTGAGAGAAGAAAGGATCAAAGAGGTGCCGTAGTTGAAATAATTTCGGCCACCTGGGGATCTTTAACGTGCAGACATCGCACAGCACACGGGCGCCTTTGCGTTTCGCCTCCATCGAAACGCTGCCGCCGCGGCCGGGTTCAAACCCGGAAACTCAGGATCAGTAGCCGAGCATCCTAACCACTAAGCCACCGCCATTCGCCATTTCGTCACTTGGATTTCTTCGACCGAGTGGCGCTCCGTGTTCACAAAGTTACATCCGTTCGCCGTTTTGTGATTGCGTCCAGCGGTTCCATCACTTTGAATGAAAACTGCCTTGTCGTTGCGTGTGTTTTACGAGAGGTGTGGTGCACACTCGGGTTGTGAACAACATGGTCCCGCCGGTGCCGCCAGGTCCGTCAAAGAAGCGTGAAAAGTATTCAGCTAAACGCCGTGACCTTGCTGTCTAGAGTGTACAGTGAAAGCACAACTTTGGCTCAAATACAGGCGCAAATCGTTGCCAGCAAGAGAGATTTTCCGTTAGGTAAGGTCAGTGACTTTTTAAGCCGATTTCATCTCAATAAAGTGATTTTTTTGTACTTCACAGATTTTTCAGACTGTTCGATTATTCGGACCATTTTTCAGGTCCCTTCGAGTCCCAAAAATCGGTCGGCGACTGTATATAGCTCTTGCTGAAAAGTACACGATCCTGAATTGTCTACAGTTGGACCCGCAAAAATCTCTATAAAGATGAAACTTCGTTTATTGAGATTTGATTGATTGCCTAATGATGGATTGATTAAAGTGGATAATTCTTGAACAGTGTTTTTTTTTTTTTTTTTTCAAAAATCTGTCAGCATTGGTCTTTCATCACTTCGAAATCGCTTTGTGACGTGATTTTCTGGGCAGTCCGGAAATCTTACATATTATTTCAAACAGTCAATGTATTCGAGAAATAAATGCACCTGTTAAACTGGCTGCCAAAACACATTTTTTTCTGCACACATTAGAAAAGCTCCCCTGTTTTCGTCCGGACTGTTCTGCCTGGAGGCAATTCGATGTCGACGAGGCTAAATTATGGTCACATGCACTTCGAAAGCGGTGGTTTGGACGAAGCGACAGATATGCGGTTTCTCTAATTCTTTGAAGACATTTTGCGGCGCACATATGAACATACCAGCGACATGTCGTCTTGTTGAAACTTTGCCTAGGACCTTGCCGCCATTTATGCAGCAGTGCCCGCATCAGGCACTTGCACTAAAAATAAAAAGATACGTTATTACGATGCTCGCCTGAGATGCGAACGTGAGACTAGAGTGCAACCACAATGGCGATGGCGCGCTTCCTGCAACTACATGCTGCCCCATCATACTAGGCAACTGAAGATCAATTACATGCTACTTGCTTGGTGTTACTAGGCCTGCCGTGCTCCACACTGAAGTTGCAGCAAAAGTGCTTTGGAACTAGCCACCGCTTATCATAAAAGGTCTAACATTGTCACCTACTACTGCCACCCAATAACTTTACATTAAAATGATGGCACAACTGATTTCTGCCATGCCTTCATCAGCGAAGTGAATGAAAAAGCGGCAGGACCAACCAAAAGGCACCTACCACACGTGCAGAGTTCGAGCAGTCGCCAAAACCGTCGCAGGCCACTGTGCACCGGATCACATCGTCATACACACGTCTTCACATTATTTTCATTTCCGCAGGAAATATCAGCGTCGCCATTAAAAATGTAAAATGACTTGGGTGGCCTTTCTTTTTTTTTTTGTGTGAAACCAAACGAATTGCTGATCTCAGTGGCATACAGTAAAACCCCGCTATAGTAAATCCGCATATAGTAAAAACATGATATAGTGTAGTGAAAATTATAAGGGAGTGACTACTCATTAGAATCCACCATATCCACAAAAGGAAAGCTACACAGCTTTCGCAGTTGAAGCTTCACCTCATTCTTGTGTCAGACAACTAAAAGTGTCAGGCACACTAAGGACAACTCCATCTAATTATTGTTCGCAGTAAAAATTGATTCTGTGGCTCTTTCTGGCTGTGCTGACATTTGTCTATGACAGTGAAACCTAATTAATTCAGCCCCCATTAATTCAGACTGCGGCTGGAGTCCTACCAAACGGCCGTTCAAGTCTATCGCGATAGAAGCTCGTTTATTCGGACACCGCGCGACTCACATAGGGTAATTCGGACGGACTTTAGAAGGGGTGCCATGTCGAGATGTGACATGCTCGGCAGGTGGTCGTCCAGATATTCTTCCACAGGCCTGAATTGCGTATTGCATTGTCTCCCGCGCCCCTCTGATGTGTGCGCAAAGGCAGGCGTGTTGGCGGTCTGCTGGTTCCCGTCGATAGTAGGACAGAGTCTGGTCAAACTTTCATTTTGAAACTTATAAACTAACCTACAGCGATAGTGGCTATCTGCTACGCATATCAGCGAGCCAGCCAAGCTGGACACCATTTGGTATGACGATTGCTTTGTTGCTGATGTTTCTTCCAGCTTGCCGAAACTCCGCGCTGGTTACGTGCCGTTCGCAGTTTGTGCGGTGAAGCCTCCTCACATGCAACGCCGCAAGCGAAGCTCCAGCACTACCATTTTGAACACTGAAAGTAGCCGCAGAGACCCTTACCATTGTGAAGCACTTCTGCTTCTGCCACTCCCGATAGTGTGCGAAATTAAAATGTTCGAAGCAACTGTGAGAAATCGTTGTTGCACAGTTTTCATCTTAAAAGGAGATAACAATTGCCCAGGTTTACACCAAATAAATTTCACTTTCGTGCAAACAATTTTTGAAGTTTTGAGAGCCGTTCAATAATTCGACATTTGGATAGTTCTGCCATTTTTTCCACTCCCTTGATGTCCAAATTATCGAGGTTTTACTGTAGCAAAAGACTCATTTATCGCCTAGAAAATTGGATTTCAAAATGTTCCTGCCGGTTGATCAAGCTCATGACATACTTACCGAAAAGGATGGGTTGGCACCATTTTGAATCGAATGGCGGGGTAGCATAGCGTCTTGAATCCGTGTCTGAAAATGGTGTCTGCGCACGCTTTTTACTGGCAAAATCCACCGGTGGTGGCAACATCTGTATTTCATTTCTGGGTCATTTCTAGTTTGTAAAAACTTTTTGAGGAGAGTGGTATTTTTGTGGTTAGAACGTGGTACCCTGTTGATACAGTCCAATTTCTGATTGTGCTCAGTGTTTTTTTAATACTTGCAAGAAAGATCACCGTTTGTTTATAACATGGGTTCAGCTGTATACCTTATGGGGATTACCTTAGTTTTGGCTGTATACAACAGCAGCAGCAAAAAGTAAGTGAATAAAAACACTGGTTGTGATGAATATAGAGGACTAGATTTTCATTCGGAAGCAATTCAGCGGGGGAAGTGGGCTTGGCTTAGAAGGGTGGGGGGCTTTTGGTGCTCTGATTGCATTTCTTAAGCCACAGATGACACCCTGTGTGTGTTACTCTTTATGTTCTTCAAGAGCCTTTCCATTAGACTTGAGTAACATGTTACGGAGGGTGTCGGAGGTGGTACGCATATAAAACACATGGGGGGGGGGAGGGGGGGAGTCATTTTACTGTAGAAGGGTTCTAATGTATATTTGGAATCAACATTCTTTTGGCCAGCAAGACACACAAGTTGTGAGGTCGACTTATATGTGACAATATATCCTATACATTGCACATTATGAGTTTTTAGGACATGTTTGCTAAATCTCCACTTAAGTTATGCAGCCCTTTCTTGGAAGTTTTACTTCTAGGTCAAAAAGTGCACAGATTACGCAAGTAAATATAGTACTCGAAGATTCCATGGCACTTATGTTCTGTGTCCGGGAGAGGTGCTGTCACTGCTATATATTCTTATTTAGTGTTTTGGACTTCACAGTTAGGATAGTGATTGGTGCTTTATGCAGTTGCATGTTTATAGACATACAACCTTCCCTTCCTTCCATAAGCCATGGCTACTACAGGTCTGACTGCTGTATCTTGTTTGCTTACAGACACGCAAGGCTGGGGAGTGAGCCCCCGAGGTGCAGGCTACCTGTTTGGAAGCGACGTGGTCTCACAGTTCAATGCGACCAACCACATCGACATGATCTGCCGTGCCCACCAGCTTGTTATGGAGGGGTACAAGTGGCACTTCAATGAGACTGTTCTCACGGTCTGGTCTGCACCAAACTACTGCTACAGGTGATCTGCTACTACATTTCATTATTCATGCACATTCTTTTATCTCCAGTTTTTGTCCACATAGATAGGAAATTGACTCATTTAAATGTATATGCTAACTTGTTTATTAATAATGTTTATTAATGAAGTTCCTGAACTAGCACTCTGCACGGTATGGTTCAAGGTTCAGTAGACAATAACTTGAACTCTCTCAATCTGCATGAAATATTTCATCCGAATGAACCATAAATAAAGCAGAGCAGAAGAGGCAAGCACTGAACAATCAGCCATGTGTGGTTGTGTGGAGCCGCCATCACTTCACTCGACATAGCTGTGATGGCTGCCTAACGACTACTGTACTTACACTATTATAAGTTGATCCCCCGATATTGCATGTGACGAAAAAGAAGGCATGCCTATGGGCACATTCCAAAATGTATTAGTCGCTAGACTACTCGTCCACACTTGTGCCATCGTCCTCATTAGTGCTGCTATCATCATCGCTGCTGCAGTCCCTTAGCACGTCGTCGTCCTGCGAAATCCCACACTTCGCAAACAACGCATCACAACATTGCGTGGAACTGAAAATTTTTGCTCGTTACACCTGCATCACCCATTCCGAAACGTCGAACTTTCGGCCTGGCGCACAGTTGTTCGTTTCTTTTGCCAACAGCAGTCTTGAATGTAGCCGTGAACGAGCGCTGAACACTTACTGGCCCGGGAACACAAATGACAATTCACAAAGCGCTACATTAAAAACTGGTGAAAATGGCCGGCAGCCAAGTCAAATGCGTCAAACAGGGCCAAAGAGAAACTATGCGTGAGCAACGTCGGCTCTTCCATCAGCTGCCGACACTCCCCAGCAGCACTGCTGTTTCGAGTGACCCTTCCATCAACTATCAACACTCCCATAAACACCGAGTGCGCGATTGAAAGTAAAAAAAAAATGAAAAAAATCCTTCCGAACAAGTGCGCAGAGTAGCCGAATGCTACTGTGTAGAGCCATAGTGCAAACATAGAATTGCATCCACACTGTAACATCCCTGATATCTCGAGTTCAGATTTTCCCATTTAAAAATATAGATAGCCTTAAAATCAGGTCAATATAGTAACTGCCATTGCAGTGTACACTCGGGTGGAATCGCATAAGTCATCCGTTATCTCCGTTTGCCAGAATTTTGGTCGCACCAGCAGTGTGGACAGCATGCGTGCACATCTGTCTCAATGCAGCTCAGTAACCGGGTAAAGCTGTGTGCATGCTCGCTGCTGCATTTTACTCCGATGTTCTTGAATGCACTGCAGCCAAGGTCGGACTTCTAGCCCAAACAACGATTTTTCCCAAAATCCTGATTTAACGAGAATACTTTGCACAAATGTGCAGGAGCTTAGCAATGCTATATTGGCCTAAGGTTGCCTGTAGAGTTACATGTGATCACTTCTAACCCTGTGGCACATAGTGAAGCCATTTTCTGAATGTGACATTAAACATAAAATGACACTTCATCATCAGTTCTAACTTCACAAAGAAAACA
This sequence comes from Amblyomma americanum, assembly GCF_052857255.1. Taxonomy (NCBI): domain Eukaryota; kingdom Metazoa; phylum Arthropoda; class Arachnida; order Ixodida; family Ixodidae; genus Amblyomma; species Amblyomma americanum. Next base: position 42,023,587 of record NC_135498.1, on the reverse strand, counting down.
TCGCTGAACGCTCAACAAATTTACAGTAATTCTGAAAAATGTGACGTTCCAAAATGCTCGGCATGCTTCCACTCTTTAGATCTAGAGTTGTGTGTTTGTGAGTGGTTTGTGAAGGGGAGGTAGCCTTCAGCTACCTCCCCTGTAAATATGTGTTCGTGCACGTGTTTCGTGCTTTATGGATATTCTGTCTTTCTTTTAGTTGAGTGCGTTGTCAAGGGCAGGTGTTTTCTGGCATGCATGCGAGCCGCAGCAAGGGTCGTCGAGAGCACCTGTACATTTTGTTTATTTGCAACATCACTTTAGGTGTTCTGTGCTTTCTTTCTAAAAAGGGGGCAGAGGGGGGGATAATTCGAATAAAAAGTAACTAGTAACGGGACACTCGCATTACCGAAAAATGTTAATGTATGTATGTTACCCATTACAGTTCCGAAATGGTAACAAGTACGTTACTAAGTTACCGAAAAAAGTAACGCGTTACCGGTAGCGCCGTTGCTTGTAACGCGTTACAGCCAACATTGGAAGAGGCATGCGCTGGTTCGGCACTGAAGAGCTCAAAACGCACCGAACTCTGGCAGAGATATCAGTAGTTGCGTGCCATTGGGCTGCAGTGTCCCGCTTTGGCCGGTGGGGTGTCGCTGTACCCTTGTGCTTTGTGGGAGTATCACTATATCACTGCCTTCTATGTGACATTGTACGGTTCAAGCAACACGGAAAAGGTATATTTTTGTGCCTGCAGCAGTAAGGTTGAGGTAATTTTCATTGAATTAATAATGTCGATTAGAAGTGGATTCACTTGCTTGAGCTGCCTTTAGCATTTGCTAGCAAAGTGTAGCAGTGAATTGTTTTTTCTGGGGCTGTGGCCTTCCTCAAATCAGTCACACATCTTTTGTTGGCATGAAGAAACTGTCGAATGCACAGTGTTTCTGATAGCGTTGAGCTTCGGTGAAATGTGTCAACTTCAAATGTACTGCAATGCGTCTACAGTGTCTACAGGCACCCAAGAACAGCGTGCCTCGTGTTTATTTCTTCTGAATGGCACAAATATTGAATGGAAGCAGCATATGCGAAGGTGAAACTAGTCCTAGCTTGTACTTGGATGTGCGAAAAAGAGCCAGTGTGGGTACCACACATAGACCAGCTCATTCTGCTTTGATGCTATAACATTTCTGCTGCTGTTTTCTCACAGCAAACTGTACCGATACTATAAGCACATGCAAGCTAGATAAAAGCACAACTAGCTAATGTTCTATCTGATTTCTGCTCATTTTTATATTTTTGATTGCTATATTGCTATTGACACAGCAAAGACTCAGTTTTCAAGGCTTGCTAGTTATACTGCGGTACTGTGCACTTACTGTTGCAAGCAAACTTGCAAAGTGGGAATAACTAAATGAGAAAGCTTTTAGTGGCAATTCAAAAGCATCATTAGTTGCTTAGGAATGTCAGTCTTATTTGTGCTGTCAGTTATGATCCTACAGTAAAACCTCGTTAATTCGAACTCGAGGGGGACCGGAAAATTGTTCGAATTAAGCGGAGTTTGAATTAACGAGCGGGCGCTAAAAATAAGCGGCCATCACTCCCGGCAGCACGGGCCGAAGCTAAAACAGGCATATCTGAGATCGTTATCTCTTACTACGCGCTACTACACATTTGCGGCGGGCGATTGCGCGAATTAAGGGGGGACGCGGGGATCAGATCGCGAAAATCGCGGAAAAAATCGATTTTTGGAAAACGGCAGATTCGGATTCTGCATTACCTTTTCTATCACAGCTAAAAAAATTTCCGCCGAAAACAGTCTCTAAGCGTACCTAAAAAATATTTTTCTGACCGCGGGTCGCAAAAAACTAACCAAAATCCGCGCAAAAACGGCCGATTTCAGAGCGCGATACCGCCGCACCTTCACCGCCGCCTACGGCAAGTTTGGTGTCACTGGAAAGCTTGCTTCACCGCGGTTCTTCTCCCAGTGGAACCACGTGTCTACGATAAAAATAAATGCACAGACGTGAAAAATACGAGGGCACCTGCGAAGTCGCAGCTAGGCGCCGATTGGCCGCGCCAGTCACGTGGTGCTCAGCGCGCCCTGCGATTGGCTGCCGAAAGGCATGCCGCTTTTCCGGTTGTCTGCTGCGCGCGCGCTTCGCGAAAACGATAGTTTGCGATTCAACTCGTGCTGTCCGTTCTGCATTTTCGTCAACTCATCTGCTGCGTGTGGTTTCGTATGTGAGCCCGCGATGGAGCGTCGCACGGGCCAGAAGTACAGGACGAAGTATGCTTACGGGAAGCGTAAGCGCAAGCCTCCTATTCCAAAACAGAAGCGGCCAGCAGCAACTGAACCGCACGAACGGAGGTCCGCTCCGATATCCAGTCACGCCGATGTGTCGTCGGAAGCAAGCCTGCCCTTGGAATCAGCGACCAGCAGTGAATCTGGGGGCCTGGCGCCGTCCGCTAGCCATGACATCGCAGTGCAGTACCGACCCGGACACAGTTCCGTTTTTGCGGCGGCGAGTGGCGGTGCGGTGCCGGTTCAACGGGATGACGGCGAAGTTTTGCCTAAGCAGAAGCACACCGTTCAGGTGCACCTGCCCTCGGAATCAATAACCGGCAGTGAATCTGTGGGCCCGGCGCCGTCCACAAGCCGTGACATCGCAGTGCAGTACCGACCCGGGCACAGTTCCGTTTTTGCGGCGGCGAGTGCCGGTGCGGTGCCGGTTCAACGGGATGACGGTGAAGTTTTCCCTAAGCAGAAGCGCACCGTTCAGGTGCAGCTGCCCTCGGAATCAATGACCGGCAGTGAATCTGGAGACCCGGCGCCGTCCACAAGCCGTGACATCGCAGTGCAGCACCGGCCCGGGCAAAGTTCCGTTTTTGCGGCGGCGAGTGCCGGTGCGGTGCCGGTTCAACGGGATGACGGCGAAGTTTTCCCTAAGCAGAAGCGCACCGTTCAGGTGCACCTGCCCTCGGAATCAATGACCGGCAGTGAATCTGGGGACCCGGCGCCGTCCACAAGCCGTGACATCGCAGTGCAGCACCGGCCCGGGCAAAGTTCCGTTTTTGCGGCGGCGAGTGCCGGTGCGGTGCCGGTTCAACGGGATGACGGCGAAGTTTTGCCTAAGCAGAAGCACACCGTTCAGGTGCACCTGCCCTCGGAATCAATAACCGGCAGTGAATCTGTGGGCCCGGCGCCGTCCACAAGCCGTGACATCGCAGTGCAGTACCGACCCGGGCACAGTTCCGTTTTTGCGGCGGCGAGTGCCGGTGCGGTGCCGGTTCAACGGGATGACGGTGAAGTTTTCCCTAAGCAGAAGCGCACCGTTCAGGTGCACCTGCCCTCGGAATCAATGACCGGCAGTGAATCTGGGGACCCGGCGCCGTCCACAAGCCGTGACATCGCAGTGCAGCACCGGCCCGGGCAAAGTTCCGTTTTTGCAGCGGCGAGTGCCGGTGCGGTGCCGGTTCAACGGGATGACGGCGAAGTTTTGCCTAAGCAGAAGCACACCGTTCAGGTGCACCTGCCCTCGGAATCAATAACCGGCAGTGAATCTGTGGGCCCGGCGCCGTCCACAAGCCGTGACATCGCAGTGCAGTACCGACCCGGGCACAGTTCCGTTTTTGCGGCGGCGAGTGCCGGTGCGGTGCCGGTTCAACGGGATGACGGTGAAGTTTTCCCTAAGCAGAAGCGCACCGTTCAGGTGCACCTGCCCTCGGAATCAATGACCGGCAGTGAATCTGGGGACCCGGCGCCGTCCACAAGCCGTGACATCGCAGTGCAGCACCGGCCCGGGCAAAGTTCCGTTTTTGCAGCGGCGAGTGCCGATGCGGTGCCGGTTCAACGGGATGACGGCGAAGTTTTGCCTAAGCAGAAGCACACCGTTCAGGTGCACCTGCCCTCGGAATCAATAACCGGCAGTGAATCTGTGGGCCCGGCGCCGTCCACAAGCCGTGACATCGCAGTGCAGTACCGACCCGGGCACAGTTCCGTTTTTGCGGTGGCGAGTGCCGGTGCGGTGCCGGTTCAACGGGATGACGGTGAAGTTTTCCCTAAGCAGAAGCGCACCGTTCAGGTGCACCTGCCCTCGGAATCAATGACCGGCAGTGAATCTGGGGACCCGGCGCCGTCCACAAGCTGTGACATCGCAGTGCAGCACCGGCCCGGGCAAAGTTCCGTTTTTGCGGCGGCGAGTGATGATGCGATGCCAGCTCAACGGGATGACAGCGAGCTTTTTCTAAAACAGAAGCGCACCGTTCAGGTGCACCTGGAACCACGTTTTGTGACCTTGGAAGCAGCTGAGGAGCAAGCGTGCAGCGCCCGTGCTACACTTCGCGCGGTGTCGTCAACGGAGCGCAAGTTCGGGTTCGCGCGGCAGACAGAGGAAGAATCGGCCCCAGATGAAGATGAATTCACATTAATTCAAGCTAGTGTAATGAATTCGATAATAGGGTCTTTACTGTGCCCAAAGTGCTCTAAGAAGAGGTTGTCAGTGAACCACGAGACTAAACTGGGCCTAGCAGTAAAATTGGTGCTTTCCTGTGGTGCTTGCGGCCCTATTGCTTCACATTGGTCATCAAAAAGGAAGTCTGAAGGAAGGACTTTTGAGGTCAATATAAGAGCTATGCAAGCCATCAAGACCATTGGAAAAGGGCCCACTGCCCTGAACGACTTCTGGGCCACAATGAACGTCTCACATCGTGGGCTGCATCAAAAAACCTATCAGGGCCACCTAAAAAAATTGTTTAAACCTGGAGCAGAGGAAGCTGCACAAAACATTTTTGCAGATGCTGTACTTGCTGTAAAAGACGTCTACAGCAAGATGCAACCATCCAGCCCAAGTAACATAACAGTTGTGTATGATGGCACTTGGCTTACACGAAGCCACAGCTCTCACATTGGTGTAGGATGTATTAACAAATTTTATACCGGGCTTGTGCTGGATTGCACCGTACTGTCAAATTTCTGCCTAGTGTGCTGTCAGCAACCAGCGGAGAGTGACCCTAGCTATGGCACTTGGATTGAGCAGCATCAGTGCCAGAAAAACACAGATGTTGCCTCAGGTCAGATGGAGGTGGAAGCTGCACTAATACTTTTCAGGCGTTCTTTCAGCAGCTATGGCCTTCGCTACACGAATGTCATATGTGATGGTGACAGCCGAACATATCTTGCACTCTGCAAAGATGAGGTATACGGGTTCATACCCCTGACTAAGGAGGACTGCATAAACCATGTGCAGAAGAGGATGGGCACTGCACTCCGCACACTGGTTGCAAGAGCAAAGAAAGGGGAGCCATTGGGTGGGAAAGGTGGACTCACGCAGGACCTAATTAAAAAACTGACCAATTACTATGGTTTAGCCTTGCGCAGAAACACCGAAGTCAGTGACATGCAAAGGGCCGTGATGGCCACATTGTACCATGTGACATCTACAGATGACGAGCCTCATCATGAGCTGTGCCCACCTGGCCCTGAAAGTTGGTGCAGACATAGGTCAGCACAGGCCAAAATGGAGCCACCACCGCCTCATAAGTACAAGCTACCAAGACGTGTAGCAGAGGCATTGCTACCTGTCTACCAACGCCTGTCTGACCCGCAACTGCTGGAGCGTTGCAAGGGCAACAAGACGCAGAATGCTGCAGAAAGCTTACATTCTGTCATCTGGTCAATGATTTCAAAAGATCAGCATGCTTCATTGTTTGCAGTGGAGACTGCAGTCCATGAAGCAGTTGCACGCTACAACTTTTGTAACTTGCGTGCCTACACTGAAGTATGCAAGTCTGTGGGCATCAAACCCGGTAGCCTTGCCCTTGAGAGAGCTCAGGAGAAGGACAAAGAAAAAGAAAAGCATGCAGTGCAGAAAAAACGAAAGAGCAAAGGCATAAGAAGACCCCTGCAAGCAAAGACACCAAGTATTACAGCCCTGGGGCATTCTGAAGAACATGTGGCGGCTGTGCAACTTTAGAGCCAGTTTTCTCAGAAGTGAGTTTTGAGCCGACTGTCCTGCTTGCAGAAAGCATAGAACAACTATGCCTTGTTGGATTTGCATGAGGTTTATTGCGTTGTATTTCTTAGTAAATTCTCTGTGCAGTGACATCCCTATATTTTTTAATAACTATCTCATTTTTTTACTGCTTAGCTAAATTAGCGCGTTGATAACGACCTCATTTTTCAGACATGGATATGTTGTCCTATGTAAAAAAAAATTAAGAGTGATAAAATTATTTGGAGAATGTCACTGCATGAACTATTCATTTTGCTAAAATATAAAAGCAACTGTGGGCTTCTACCATGTTTTTTTTGTCATGCCAGGCTTTCTGCAAGTTGAGTGCAAATAAAAATTTGTAATATCAAAACTACTCAAGATATATCAATGAAACTTTGTATTTAGTCATTTTGCACACTTTCCAATAACCATGCCAAATTTCATTGCTCTACTACAAAAAATAAGGAAATTGACTCCGATCCCCACCTCCCCCCTTAAAATCATAGAGCCCGAATGTCGAAGGAAATAAAGTTAATTTGTTTATGCGGTTGGAGCTAACATCAAAATGCATTCGCGTAAGCAGCAAGCTTAATGATTAAATATGACACTATGCTTCAAAAACATGTTTATTAACAGCAGATTGGCAAAGCATATCAAAGAGAAAAATAATCGGTGATGCGCATTTGTTTTCGTTTTCTTAGCCGTGACTCGACAAGCATTGTCTGCAACTTGCCCAACAGCAGCAACGCAGCGTCCGAATTATCATCGGCGGAGAAGTAGCGCGCAGCCAGATCGAGTGCTGACGCTGTTTCACATGCACTCGGGGGTGGCAATGGATCGTCGCCTCCGTCGGACTCGTCGTCGCTGTCAGCTGTGCTCGCCGCGCCCGAGTTGTGCGGCATCTGGTCACCGCAGGCCGCTTCAATAATCTCTGCATCGCTTAACGGCCCCGATGTCTCCACGCCGCTGTCAACGTCTACGAAGCTCTGGAAGTCAACACCCTCCGATAAAGCAGCGTAGGCAGGGTGCAGCGCGACGGAGTCATCACACTGAGCATCCAGCTCTGCCGTGCTGCAGGCTTCTGGGCCTTCAATGAAGCCGCACTTTCGGTAACAGTTGCGACTGTGTCCACCTTGACAGCATTCCACGATGTTGCCAGCATGTGGCAGGCTCCGAGGAGATTGACGTCGTACGATTTGCCGCTGTCCATACACACAAGAATCCGCTCTAGGAGGTGGCGCCTGTACAGTGTTTTGAGGTTTTTAATAACCCCAAGGTCCATAGGCTGCAGCACAGCCGTAGTGTTTTTCGGCAGAAATGCCAGACGGATCGCCTTCAGTCCGCTGATGTCGCAATGGGCTGAACAGTTGTCGACGAACAACAGAACATTCCTGTTCTGTGCCGCGAACTTCCTGTCGAGTGTGCGCAGCCAATCTGTGAAAATTGCTCGCGTTATCCACGACTTTCTGTTGAAAGTATAATCAACAGGGAGAGTTTTTAGCCCTTTAAAGCAGCGAGGCTTCGGTGCTTTGCCTATAACTAGCAAGCGGCACCGTTCCGTGCCAGTCGCGTTTGCGCACACCAACACTGTCACTCTTTCCTTGCTTCTCTTCCCGCCTGAACACGTGTCGCCTTTGTAACTGACAGTCTTGTTCGGCAGCAACTTAAAATAAAGTGCGGTTTCATCTGCATTGAACACATCGCTGAGCGAGTAATCGGCAAGGTAGTCCTTTAGTTGACCTGAGATCCAATTTTGACACGTTTCTTCATCGACTGCGGCTGCCTCTCCACAAACGCTTTTAAACGTAAGTCCGTGACGGGCCTTGAAACGCGACAACCAGCCTTCCGACGCGCTGAAGTCACTTATGCCCATCTGGCTGGCGAAGTCCACTGCCTTTGCGGCAATTATTGGTTCACTTAGCGGAATGTTCCTGCTGCGAACGTCCTTAATCCATGCCATTACAGCATCCTCCATCTCTGGATGAGCCGATGTTCTTAGTCGTTTCCGCGAGGGCTCCATCTCCTTTTGATACGCATTGAAGATCGAGTCCTTGTTCTTGAGGTATGTGGACAGCGTGCTTTTCTTGACTGCAAACTTCTCTGCGATCGCTGTCTTTGTTAGGAGACCACGTTCGACCTCCTGTAATATCTCCACCTTCGTCTTCAAATCCTTTGCGGAGTACTTTCCTCGGTTTGCCATGATTGCCACAGTCGATGAGACGTCACCAGCGAGACACCAAACAAACGAGGAATATCACGCAACACAAACTTCGCTAGACACCGCGGCAACAAAGACTAGGCGCAAGAGGGGCCGGGTGCTGCGTGCAGGATGAAGGAAAGGAAAGAGTTTTCGCTTCCCGAGCTGCACAATAAAAGGGTACCGGAAGTCACGCGTTCTCGCAAGGGCTACTGGGAGAGTTTAGCCGACGGCGCAGCCAATAGAACGCTGGGCGCAGCGGCGTCGTCTGCTGCATGGGCAGGCGCGCTGGGACGGCGCCCAAGTAGAGGGAAGCGGGGGAACGGGGAGGGGAGGCCCGCTTGATTGAAACGTTTATTTCCATCAGAAAAAAAGCGCGGCTTCAAAAAAATGTGACGTAACCGCCTCTCCCGAGTACTTCCTTCCTCCATGGTCGCGTGCGTCTCCAATGGTCCCGACCGCCTCGGCGCAGCGGAAACCTGCAACGGCTTGCGCCGGAGCCACCGTGGCCGGAGCATAGGCGGCGCCCGCGGTAGGGTGGCTACCCGCGTGACCGAGCGTCAGCCAAAAATAGACAAGCCCATGCTTCGACGCTCCGGCAGCGAAAACCTGCTACGGCATGCACCGGAGCGTTGGTTCGGGCAACGAAATTCACGTCTCACCTCGTGCGTGCTGGCTTATTTTTTTTCTCATCATTCTGCATTTTTTTTAAATTTTCAGCGCATTGTATTTGCTACGAGGTGACTTCTATATGCGAGGAGCAATGCCAGCCATCGGCGCCTAGTTCGAATTAACCGACGTGGATACCGGCATATTCGAATTATCGGGAGTTTTGACCCATTGAAATACACAGGGCTTTGCCGGGACCCGGCCGTCAGTTCGAATTAACCGAAAGTTCGAATTAAGCGATTTCGAATTAACGAGGTTTTACTGTATTCTATAGCATAGTGCCTGTGATGCATTGGTACTCACCTTGTTGCATTGTATGTTCAAAGGCCATTTCCTTTTGTCCTGTAGGCCCTCGTGCAGATTTTAACATTTCAGAGCTGTCAGTGGTTACCCTACTGGCTTGGCCTGTGTGTCCAAATGTTGTACCACCTTCCTCGGTTGCAGCCTGCTAATTATGTGTGTCCTCTTTCCTGTAGGTGCGGTAACGTCGCTGCCATCTTGGAGCTGGATGAGCATTTACAACGGGACTTCACAATATTTGAAGCTGCACCACAGGTGGGTCCCATTGTGAAGCAGGCCATCAGTCTACGACAGTAGTACTGTGGTTTATTTCAACTTACATCTATAGACAAAGCTAGTACAATGGGAAAGTGGGCATGTGGCAGAGATATGAACACCCTGCAGAGGCAAGGTGTTCTTCTACAACGCTTTGCTACAGCGGCTTTTCAAGTGGTGCGAAGGAACTCTGACTCTGTCTGTGTCCCTTTCTTTCTTGGTATCCATTCCTTCATTCCTAACCCGGTTGCAGAAAGGAGCATGTACAGTAAAAGCTCGTTACTTCGACACTGACGGGACCGCGAAAAATTGTCGAATTAACCGAATGTCGAAATATCGAATAAACCACAAAAAACATGAAATTTGCCTCAGCATGACATACCTTTATTTGGCAAAGAAGTTTGTTATCGTCGTCTGCTTTTTCGGGCGAATTTGAGCGGCTACAATAGCTCTAACAGCTGCCAGATGCTACGCGGCACGCGAACAATCCGGAATTTGTTCACAGAAGTCTTCCAGCACGGACAAGGCTTCTGCGGCTTCTTTCACCGTGCGCTTCGGCGTTTGGGGCAGGTGCTCACAAGCGTCATCTTCCGACGAATCGTCGTTGTCGGCGCCTGTCACTTCTTGGATGATTTCGTCCTCGGTCAGCTGACCGGCAATGGCGACACCATCATCGATGGACACGTAATCCGCGAGCCGCACGGCAGGAGGCAAAACGCTGTCGAAACAGCTGTCGTCTTCTGTGGTTGCGTCAGCTGCTTCTGTTGGCAGTTCCCCCACACCGCAGTTCGGTTGCACAAAACCGCTGTGCCGAAAGCAGTTCGCAATAACTGCTGTAGGCGTGTTGGCCCATTCGTGCGCCAGAATGTTCAAAGCGCTGAGGAGCGTAAGGTCGTACTTCTTCCCAGCTTCCATACAGAGAAGCATGCGCTGCAATACATGCTTTCTGTACTTGCATTTTATATGCTGGATTATGCCCTGGTCCATGGGCTGAAGGGCTACGGTTGTATTCGGCGGGAGGAACACAAGCTTAATCCATTCCAGGCCCGACACCTTGCAGTGAGCACTGCAATTGTCCACAACCATGAGGACCTTCCGTTTCTCAGCTCGAAAACGCTGATCCATTTGATGAAGCCAGGACTGAAATATGCTGGACGTCATCCAAGCCTTCCTGTTGGCTTGGTATTCAACCGGAAGGCGCCGCGCGTTCTTGAAGCACCTCGGCTTCTGAGCCTTTCCGATCACTAGGAGAGGCAGACGCTCTGTTCCCGTCATGTTGGCGGCAAGTAGCACAGTGACCCTTTCTGTGCTTCTTTTCCCTGCTGTGCAGGGGTCACCTTTAAAGGTGATCGTCTTATCCGGGAGTGCTTTAAAGAAAAGCGCTGTTTCGTCGGCGTTAAATATATTCGGAGCGTCGTACGCACCTAGGTGTTCACGAAGCCCGGTGATCCGCCACTCCTCGATCCTGTCTTCGTCCACGGATGCTCTTTCGCCACACACACTCTTAAAAGTCAGATTGTGACGGCTTCTGAAGCGAGCGAGCAAGCCAACCTTCAGAAGCTTTGAACTCTTCAAGGTTCATTTTTGTGGCGAACCTTTCAGCCTGGGCACAAATTAAGGGCCCATTCACAGGGAGGTAGGCCTCACGTGCGTTTCTAATCCATCGCATTACGGCTTCTTCGAGTTCCGGGTGGGCCGCAGTCCGCAGTCGTTTCCTTTCGTCACCGTAGGCTTCACTGTCAAACGCCTCCATAATGCTGTTTTCATTCTTCACGTAAGTAGCCAAGGTGGTTCTTTTAACATCATACTTGACCATCACGTCAGAGCGTGAAACACCATCCTTCAGCACCTTCAATATTTCCACTTTCGTGGCTAGGTCCTTCGCCTGGTTGTACTTCGGCCGCTTTGCCGGTGTCGCCATCGGAGCAGGACGCGATGGCGAGGCGCGCAGGCACGGCACGCTACGCACTCGAAAACAGCACAGTAAACACGCTGGCAAGGCACGCAATATTCAGAAAAGGCGTGTTAGGGTTCAATAACCGCGATCGTAGCAGCAAGAAACACGGGGCAACGACGACACACGCCAAAACGAGACTTGCTGAAGATAGGGTTAACACGACGACTGAGCACGACTGCAAGAGGCAACGAAGCACAAAGAAAGACACCGGGCGCTTCGGCCACTGCTAACCTTGCTTCCCTCGCCCTCTCTCACACTGCTGATGACGATGACCGTACGGATGGCCTACGCTACATTCTTTTTTTCCAACTTTACAGTAGCGCCGCTCTTGGCGGGCCGTGGAACTAGGTTGAATTAACCGATGGGCGGTAAAATTTGTCCGAATTAACGAGAGTTTTGCCCCATAGACTCCTATATATAATTGTAGGGACCATGCGTGCAGGTCGAATTATCCGATTGTCCGAATTAACGGGGGTCGAATTAACGAGCTTTCACTGTAGATGCATGTGCCCTCAAAAATAGCCCAAAATAATAAAAGGCTGGTTGTGGAGTGAAGCAGTGGATGGGTGGGAGCATGTGTGGATTCTAGGATTTAGGTCCATATGGAACTCAAAAATCACTCCATAGTACCCAAGTGGTCCACGAAACCCACATTGAGACCTCGGTGTTCTAGCCAAATACCGGGTGCGCGAGGTATTTGAGGACACTTTTCTTTATCGCCATAAATGCAAGCAGTCTCAGCACATCTAGGCGTGCAGCTTCTTTTATATGACACTTTATGATTCATACTGCGCAGTTTGTTCCAAGACAGAAGCGTACAGGTTAACACAGAAAATGAAAGGCCATGTACCGTAAAAACCCACATATAATATGAGGTGTTTTTTCCTATTATTTAGCATCCTAAATTTCTGCCTCATACTATTTGCAGATCCTAACAAAAATTTTCAAAGTTGTGCTCAAAGTTTTGATTTCGTTATTGCTGCGTGGGTATGGCTTAGCTTTGCTTTGATGCGGGGCTACCACCATGTCGTCATTTCTTTGTAGATGAGTCGTTGAGTGCGCAGCTTGACAGCGAACGTGCTCGCGTGTAAACCATGCTTCGTGAAGTGCACGTTCTTCGTTTTTCCGCAGTGAAGGAGCAAGGTGTCAGGGCCACGAAAACAGTACATGGCTGTTTTCAAGTGAAAGGTGATTTTAGCTGCTGAGAACATAGGCAACAGTGCGGCCGGGGAGGCAGTTTGGTGTCACCGAGGGAAGCATTCGCGGATGGTGATGACAGAAGGAAGCCCTTTTTACGTGCAGCGGGACGCGACGAAGCTTTCGCAGCCCGAAGAATGGCACATTGGGTGAGGTTGGATGAACGAGGATCTTGTCCTCGACTGGGTACCATATTTACACGATTGTAAGTTGACCTATTTTTGAAAATTTGAAAATCCAAAGTGGGGGGGGGGGTCAACTTAAAATCAAAACCAAAGCATCGCTGCATAAATAATGGCGAGACAAACGAGATATCAGGCATGTTGCAGCGTGGTTTCATTTTTGCTGCGTGACTCCATCGCATCGCTCTTGGTGCTGGCCTTGAGCAGCTGCTCTGTCAATGCGCAGAGCCAGCATCCCCACCCCGCGCGAGGCCGCCGATGGTGGCTGTCAATAAGCAGCAAACCGGCACCAGCTCACTCCCCACACGTGGCCGCAGATTGCGTATGCTGATAAGCGGTGGCGACCCGATAACGCATTTGCGTTCTACTCTTAATAGGAGTCGTCGAAGTTTTTTGTTGTTTACGTTCAACCGCGCACTCGGCGCTCAAGGGAGCGTCGATAGTTGATGGAAGGGCCGCTGTTCCAATCGCGGCGGCACCCCCATTCGGAACCGCAGCAGCACCGGGGAGTGCCGGTAGCCGACGGAAGAGCCGATGCCGCTCGTGCGTAGTTTCTCTTTTGCTCTGATGCATTTGACTATTGCTGGTCGCGTTGCACTAAATTTTAATGGGGTGCTCCGGGCCCGGTAAGCGACCGGCGCTCGTTCACGGCTACGTTCAAGATGGCTGTTGTTCTTCACGCCGAAGAAACGAACAGCGCGCCGGGCCGCAAGTTCAACGTTTGTAACGGGTGATACAGGTGTGGCAGCTGCAGCAAGGCAAAATTTTCAGCTGGTCTACGTGATGTCGTGACGTGGCTGTTTGCGAAGTGCGGGATTTCGCTGCGCAACACTGTTAGAAAGACCAGATGTGGGACCACAGCAGCGATCACAACGGCAGTGCTAGTGAGGACGATGGCACAAGTGTGGACAATGACTAATACATTTTCATTTTGGAATGTGCCCACGGGCGCTGCTAAGCATAAGCGACCTCAGAGTTTTTTTTCTGTTTCAGAAATGTGATGGGGGGTGGGGGTCGGCTTACATTCGACTTGACTTACAATCGTGTAAATACGGTAAAGTCTGTGGGGTGTAGTCAGCCCGGTGCACTGTTGTCTTTCCCGTCCATCCTTGTGCTGTATGCGTTTCGTTGCCATTTGGCCGACTCTGTGAAGAGGCTGCTATGCGACTGCGGCGCTGAACTCGTCGTGATCCCAGGTGGGATAACTTCACAACTGCAGCCTCTTGGTGTTTGTGTTAACAAATCCTTCAAGGACGCAGTCAAGCGGGCATCACCAGCCACGCTATGCAAATGGATTGTGGAAGTGTGGGCGACCATCCCAGAGGACCTTTTGAGAAGTGCGGCATCTCGAACGCCCTCGATGGCACAGAAGACGAGTACCTTTGGGATGATTTGTCGGACAAAGAAATGTCCGAAGAAAGTGCTGCTGAAGATGAAAGTGATTGAAGTTTGGGGCTCGATTTCAATAAATATCTTCTCCTTGCTTTCGTCACTCATAATATACGCGGGTACAACTTTTTTTCATTTCGCACCTCTAAAATTTCACCTCATATTATATTCAGGTTCGTATTATACGTGGATTTTTACCGTAGTCCTCGTTGCCCTGGCTGCGCACAAAAGCAACTTCATAATTGCTACCTTTCTGAACGTTGCAAAGTCTTTCGTTTACAAGGTGCGGAAAGAACTGATGTGCTCTGACAGTGGCGTGGCATCTATGATGAAAAGGAAAAAGCACAGTCAGTGGTCATTTCTTGCCAGAACGCATGATTTTCTCCAGCGGCTGCAAGTCGGTGTGAGTGATGACCCAGGAAAGTCGAGGGCCGTTGCAAACGAGCTTCAAGTCGCAGAAAAGACTTAAGATACCATTTCTAAGTCATTAGGAGGGGAAATTCATGTCTGATAAAACTCTGGAGAATCGTCTGCTCTGGTCCAAGCATGCATGCTAAGCAAACTGAAAAATCCTGAGGAACGTGTAACGCTGTTTGTTTGTTTGTTCTGTTGTCGTTGTTTTCTTTTTCAGAGGAAAAAACTTTGATTAGGACCAAAAAGCTAACCACCGTAACGACAGGTGGCTTTGCACAAGCACTGATGAGGTTCCTATAGTGAAGCAGACAAAATTTTCGTCATGTGTGATGGTGTTAGCCGGGTGCAGCCATGGCGATGAGGACTGCATGGCATTTCATTTCCTGCATCAACCTGTATGCTTCCATCTTGCAACAAACTGCGCAGTATGAAGGATAAGGTGACAGTATACAAATAGCTGCTCGGCTGCACGCCTAGATAGATGTGGTGAGTCTGCTGGTGTATGCGGAGATGGGAATATTGATGTCACGTACCTCGTGCACCCAGCAGGCCACTGCTATATCTCATCTGTGGCGCTGGCTTCCCACCACCAAATGCGCAGCTAAGTGTCTGTTATCTGCATCATCTTGATGTCTAAGGCCCCTAGTTTCCCGATTTTAGCATTTTTCGCAGAATTGTTTGCAAACATCAGCAGTAATATAGTAGAATGATGGGAATTCAATTATTTGAATGTCTGAATTCTATTGAAAGGTATAACCCAGTAAAAAAAGGAAGTTTTGCTCCCCATCTGCTCAACCAAGCTAGTGCGTTGAGCAGTGTGGCTCTGGCAGCAACTCGATCACTTGTCTGTATGGGGACAGCCGCGATACTGGTGCCAGTCAGAAGCATTACTACCGCATTTGTATGCATATACCTTAAGGTTTTTCCTTGAATCGTTTACTGCAGAAAATACTTCCCATCATATTTTCACCCAAGGAACGAATACCACACAATTTTTTTGTTTTCCGCTGTTCTTTGGGATACCCGCAGCGAGCTAACCCGCAAGTCTCGTGAGCTGTGAGAACAAGGCAGGTGAAGCACGTGACACACACTGGCGAGCAAGAGCCGCTAAAAATGTGAAAAGAAAGTGACCTGTACTGTTGAGAAAAAAAAAAGAAGGCGTTGAAGGAGCTCTGAGGAGTAGGGAAGAGGGGGAGAGGGTGAAAGGGCAGAGAACTGCGGTGAGAAACATGAATCGGCAGGGCAAGAAGCAGTGGCACGGTGGCACATTTTATTTATTGCATTGCACATTTTTATAAATGCTTCATTGCATGCATACTGTTGGCAGCATCGAAGCAGAACTGCTCAAAAGTGGTTAGGGCCCCCCCGGCAACCTTCATGGTGTGACGCGGTAGCGCTCCGCCGTTATTGCCACATTGTTGTTTGTGAGGAAGCTTCACTGCACATTCAGTCAGTGACATGTGACGAGAGTGCAGTTTTGGTGCATTGGAAGAAGCAAAGAGAAAGGATCAGCGTCCGAAACAGCCCTGCTGAGCTCAGTTAGCTGGCTGATACGGGCTTGTGCTCAGCTTAGAAAAGCGAATCCGAAACTACACGGTCTGACTGATCTCGAGACGGAGCTGTACATTTGTTGTCACGTTTGTCGTTGCAGGCACATCAGAAGTGCGCAAACGACTCTGCAGTAGCATAGAATTCAGGTTTGTGCAGGGCTGTTTGGACAATCACTTACCGGTCATAACTGGACGCAGCCTCCATTCAGAAGCCTGTTCGAATTAACTGATGCAAGACCCGTCGTGTTCGAATTAGCGAGCGTATGACGCCATAGTCTTGCATGGGCATTGGCCAGGACAGGACAGGCAGTTCAAATTATTTGGATTTCCGAATGTAAATCGAATTTACAAGCTTTTATTTACACCACAACTTGCATGGGTTTCTGTTCGTTAATTGTTGTCTGCGAGCCGGTGACAGCTGCAATGATCGCTTTGTTGGTGAGGTCTTCATTTGCCATGACATCGTCAGTGTGCAAGAATTCAAGACTCGATGTGCCCAGTCATCACCGTTCACCGATGACCAAAGCACCATCATCGCTGCTTCGGTGGGAGCTTCGCAAACCCCCGCGTCACTGGCATCAAGCCCGCTTTCTAGAGGCAATTTTTGACAGGAAATCCAAGGAGCTAACAGAACATAGGGAACACGAGAAAATCTAGCTGGAAATGCGCATGCCCATTGCAGTGACGTAGCAGCTCACCTGGCATAGTGATGCCTGCCCTCAGAACATATGCAATCTGCGAAATGAGATGCGTGGCCAAGTTAGCAAAAAACAGGGGAAGACGGGACCACGTGCGCACTCTCACTGCCAGTCGCACAGAATGAAAAAAAAAAAACGCGCCGCTGCGTATTTTTGTGAGTGGCGCACTCTCAGAAACTGCTCCACCAAGGCTTCCTGCTTTCTTCTTCTCTGCCTGGGCCTTTTGCAGGGGTTCGCATTCGTCGTTTCTCCTCCCTGCACCACCACAACATGCAAGCATCCTTGGTGCACCCGGTGTTTCAAAGTGCGTGGTTACTGGTTCTTTCGCTATCGCTGCGTCGGCTCGGTCCGTCGGTCAGCTCCACACATGCGCGTCTTTTGTGTTGTAAACATGGTTTAGCTGGTGGGGTTATAACGTTTTCATGTTTTTGCTCCTTTTAAGGTTGTCTCTCACTGACCAGATTTAATTGTTATAACCGATAATATACTATGACAACAATACTATAAGCGGTTTATTTTACCATAGAAGACTTGGTAAAGCTAACGGTACGGTGACTGATCTTTGTTATATTCGATATATTGTTCTAAGCGGGTTTGACTGCATTTTCGGTGAGGCTGTAAGGCATCATGCTAATGCCATGCTGGATGGCAAGCATGAACGAAATATGCGAAAGCAGTGCAAATACAGTTGAGAGCCTCTTTAAAGATGTTGCTTTGTGGCATACTATTTTCTTAAGTGGAGGCTAGTCCCTGAGTGGACAAAAGCAAAACTAGACATGGCAATAATGGAGAAGACCTGTGGTCGGTTGAAGATATTGGGAGAGAGTGAGGCAGTGGACATGTGCTGGAGGAAAATTTAAAGGTGGCAAGATAAATGTTTGTAAGATAAATGTTTACAAGCCTTAGCCTTTCGAAGTATGCAAGGCATGTTTGGCATAAGCCCGCTGGGATAATGAGATGTGGTATGTATCAGTTAGTCTTGTCTTCTTGTCTTTATTGCACATAGCGCCTGATGCCTGCTGAGTGTCCAAATTTACTTGTTTCTAAGATGGTCCTTAATGATGCAATTCCAGTTATAGAGAAATTTATTTGGGCTTTGAGGGTGTAGTGTTTTTTGGCGACTGTTATCGCGTTAATTTTGCCTAACAGCACTCCCCCAAAATGGCTCGCTCGCGGAATCGGCCTCAGTAATGCAGTGCCACAAATAGACATGGAGGTTTTCAAGCATAAAATAGAGACACTTATTGAAGACTTCTTACGTGTGAGAAAGCGTAAGCCCGCCCACTCACTTTGTGATTGCAGCCGCCGCACGCTGCAGTGTGATGTAACCCGATGCCACGCAGCTGGCAATTCTACCTCTGCATGGCTGTACATAGCCGCTGCAACACTGCTGCACTCCTTCTGATCTGCGTGCTAACTTCGTGAAGGCAGTCACCACCGCTGCACTCAGCCTTAAGGGTACGGCGCGATAGCTAATGGTTAATGCCATATATGCAGAATTGGTCATTCTCTACTTAACATTCATAGACCCTGGGAGTCCTCATACCACTTGTGGCACAGTGGTGCTGCCACTGGTAGAATTTTTGAGAATCAGGTCGCTCTTCCCGAGCAACCTCGCTCAACCCATCATTTAACCGCCACCTGCCAGGTAGCATGAGGAAGCCATCCTTTATGGGTACCATTGAGCGTTAATCCACACACACAGACAGGCTTTCGCCTTAGTGTAGGAAATTTGCACTTTTAAGGCCGGTACTTTTCAGAAGGAGAGGCTGTAGACCTCTCATTTGAATTAATATATGACAACCCGGAGTTGAGTGAAGATGATGAGGAATTGATGATTGAGATGATGAGCAAAGGGAGGCAGGGAACAGCAAGCCTTGTTGAAGCACTGCTACTCCGAAGCACAAAAATTTGCACCTAAAAATCCTCTGGAAAAAAAAAAGGTGTGTGCTAGCCTTGAGTGATGCTGTTTGTAAAGGTGACAGTGCAGCATCGTAATGCTAGGAAGGCAATGACAGGCTTGGAAAAGTCTGTACACTTGTAGATGAATTGAACAAGCATATCGCAGGGCACTATACTTCTGCCCATCACTCTGTGAATGAAAGTATTAAGGGTGCGCATCTTCAGCGATCCGCAACACCAAGTCGCTATAGGCACTGGTCGACTGCGCAAAAGGGGATCCACATCAACTTCTTGAGTCGAAGCTAGTTGCCAAGTTTTATTGTGGGTGTAATACCTTAGATCATTCCACCAGTGAACTGGTCATAAAAGTTTTTGAAGCTCTTTCCAGTTCAAATGCTAATTTCTTTTTATGCTTCGAAGGACAGTGGTACACGTACAGTCTTTGCCAAAATAATTCGAGCAGCTGCGCCAACGGCCGCGCATGCTACCCGCTAACTTCTTATCATCAAAGGAAGGATAAAGAGGGTGCAGGCTTACGTCAACCAATTTACACTCGCAGCCACGGAGCTGGAGCCAGGGCCGGAGTCTGCAGTGCTGCCACTCTGCCCACAAGGCCACTCTTGCTGCGTTTGCAGCTTCTCGGTTACTTTTGCCAAAGACGGTGCACACCACTTTTGAGTTCTGATTATGAAGACATTGGTACACATGTGTCCTACTTTTTTCTCGAAAACCAGTGGTTGAAGAAATGTACAATTTTGCCAATTGTATCCATGCAAAACTTCATAAAATTTCATGCTTTATAAAGGGTTAAAAGCAATGCAGAGTGCATAACAGAATTCAGCTTTAGAGGTGAATATAGTGCACCAACCTGTGTGGTAATTGCGATCTTTTGTGGCAGCCGAGACACAAGCGTATACGTTTAAAGATGCACTAAAGAGGATTCTGAGCTCACCTTTTTGCTGCAGGAACCCTATCTACACACTCCAAGTGTTCTTAAGAAGTTCAAATTATTGTTCTGAGCGGCCAATTTTCCTTTTAATTCGGAGCAGCTGCCGTGGTGGCTTAGTGGTTATGGCGCTCGGCTGTTGACCCGGAAGATGCGTGTTCGATCCTAGCTGTGGCAGTCGATTTTCGATGGAGCTGAAATTCTAGAGGCCCATGTACTATGCGATGTCAGTGTAAGTTAAAGAACCCCAGGTGGCCGAAATTTCTGGAGCCCTTCACTACGGCGCCGGATTCACTTTCAAATGTTAAACGCCCGTAAGCCTATTGAATTGGATTAAACATCTCTGCTCCCGCTTTTTTTTTACTGGCCTCTGAGAGTAGGAGGACTCAACCAACGCGTGAGTGTTTTTCAGCCAGTTGCTCTGCCATCGGCAAAGTGATGCTACATATTATACGCGGAGTGATTATACGCGGAAGCAGAGAGTCCACACATATTTTTATTTCTGTGGGCCTGATTTGTGGCTATGTTGTCTGCGACTGAAACTATTTATTCACCGAAACCTAAAAAAACAAAATAAAAGCGAAAGCGAAGCTGCCACGCCACTGGTTGAAATGCACTTCATGCGTTGGTTGACTTCTCCTACTCATGTAATTAAGAGCATGTAATGGCAGCGAAGCATTTTTTTACACGGAGTATGTGCAAAATCATGTGAGGAATTTCATTAGGTGCCACGAGTGCACATTTCACAAGCAAATGATGCACAAGCTTGGCACAGCTGCAGTTTTCTGCATGTTGTTCTATCTGCGCCTTAATGCCTCATTCATTCTACACTCATGTTAGAGGACGAGACATGACAGGAGCATGACCTTGGGAAGAAAGAAGGTGTCTATGTATCCAGACAGCGGCGTCCGTTCTTTTGTTTTCTCTGCCTTTTGTGCATTGTTACAACGTTGAAGTGTTACGGAAACAATTGCTTGAGAGTTTCGCTGGGAATTGCGTCGGAACATGTCAGAATTTCCTGCTGCCAACTTATCAGATTGCCTTTAGGCAAAGTTAATTGTAATGCTGCACACGCAGTACCATTGCGCTCTCTGTTCCCGTATCGTGGAGTCGGGGGACAGTGAACGTGTTAGGAGGGCTTCCCTGCACCTTTTGATGGGTTTGTTAACTGCTCCAAAACTTTATCTTTTTTAATGACGCAAATTATTTGTTGTTTCTGGCTGTTCCAAACAGCAAAATGAGTTGCAGCTCAGTTGTAACTGCAAGCTTCATGCTGAATCAAAAATTATGCACCAGGCGGAATTACCCACATTGTAGAGAAAACTTTTAAGGCTGTGCCATTTCCTTCATTTATGAAATTCCAAGTGCATGCACAACTCAACCTTAATTTTGCATGCACACAAAGACTTATCATGAGTAAATGCTTCCTAAGCTCTTGTTCTGTTTGTTTTCTTTCTTTTTCCCCACCTTGCAGGAGAGCAGAGGAATCCCAACCAAGAAGCCACAGCCAGATTACTTCCTGTGATGACCAATCCCATCCTCGCTTTCGTTCTTTTTTAACTGCATACAAACCTTGTACACCGTGTCATCAAAAGGCACTCTTAAGCTGAAAAGACTGTCTTGTTCATGCGAACATGGTCTTCTCTTTTCACTATGAGGAAAGCACCATCAGTCGTCTGTCGACGTAATTGTTTCATCCCAAGTTCACCAGGGCTCTCCTAAGGAGAAAGGGGGCAAGGACCATCTTGTTTTTTTTTTTTCTTGCTAACACAGCCTGGAAGTGAGCTTGTTGCCAGCAAGAAAGGTCTGTTGCAGCAGAGCCACTCACCTTTTTGTTATTTTTTCTGCCCCCAAATCTCAAACCCACATACTGCAGTCACATGTGTGCTTGGGTTTCAGGCATGTTATTTTTGCTGATACCTCGGTCTTCAAACTTCTATTTGGCAGTTATTTCTTTTTTCTTCTCTGTATTGTTTGGCTAAGTACATACAAGTGTTGTCATGTTTCACTTGTACAGATTTATGAAGTGCAAGTTGTTCTTTTATTTGATTCTTACTTGCCTGCAATCCTTTTAGATTCATTGCTTTGCATTGGTTAGTGGCAGTCTGTGAACTGCACTGTTTCAGTGTGAAGTGGAACACTGTTTCAATAAAATAAGTATGTGCCGGTGTTTTATTGGTTGTGTGTCATCCTCTGCTTGCTGATGCCTGTGTAAATGTGTTGAGTGATGTTAGCATCACACTGTGCAGTTAGATGTGTATAGCAAGTGTCTAAGAGGAAAGAAATGGCATCTGCTGATTACTGCAACTAATTTGTTTAGCTATTCTGAACTGAAAGCTTTACACTGAAAAAACCATGCAGAAGAAGAAAAAGGCAGCATCTTCTGAAGTCTAAGTACTCCTTGAAGATTTTGTTCTGTGGTATCAGGCTTAGGCAACTTGCAAAAACTGATTTCTTAATAAGGCTCATTAGGGTATGCCATTGTGGGATGCGATAAAAAAAATTGGCGGTGGTTTAGGTCTGGTTAAACCTGGAGTGACGCGATAGCTACAGCTAGCAGAGTGGAACTTCGTCACATGACCAACCACGGGTCAGCCGCGCCGCCGGTAGCTGCTCCGCACCACGTGACAGCGTGGCTGCGCCGCCACGCTGAAGGCTCGAAATGCTACCGTATTGTAGAATACAGTGCTTAATAAAACATACTCTAAGCCATTTGCATGCATGAAACAAGCCCATTGCTAACTTTGAACGTGGGGAGGTTCAGATCACTAAGTCTCGTAATTATTTAACGGCGTACACTGCGTTGCAGCAACCGCAAGCTGCTGTCGTTTATTCCAAGCCCAGAACCTGCCTCGCGTGGCATCCGTTCTTGTTTTCGTCTCGTTCTTGTAACTAGCGGCTGTTGCGCAATCTGCCGTTAGTTTGTAGTGCCTACAGCCGGAAGTGGAAGAAAAAAGGCTGAAGTGCTCGTTAATCGGCGCATTAGCTGTTCGCTGGATCAAGCAGCCGAGAGTTTTGCAAGTCGGACTTGAGAGCGAGGATGGACAAGCAAAAGAGGCTGGTTAACGACTAGTGTGTCCTGCTCGACTGTGGATCAAACACGTAAGAAGCTTATATCCCTAACGCAAATCGGCGCAAGAGCAAGAAGTCTGGACCGGTGGCGGCTCCCTAATCTACCTCCCGCCGGCTTTGCTCCTTTTTGCCTGCCTCGAGGCGAAGCTGACGTAGCGTGCCGCGCGCGCTCGCCGGTCGGCGGCGGCGGCGCAGGCGGCGTCTCCTGCCGGCAGACGACGCGGCAGCGGCTGCCTAGAGGGAGCCGCGGGCGCCGCGAGAGGTGCCCGGCGACGCTTCGTCGAGATTGTAACGTGGTTGGCCCCCCATCGATGAAAAAAATTTTCCTTTTCAGTGCTTTTCCTCCCGTTTTCGATATACGTGAGCCGTGTTTCGGGCCTACGCGGGGCATCGGCGAGTGGAATTAAAATGTGACAGCTTATCCCGACATGGAGAGTCTCCCGAAGCGCCTGCCGACGGACAGACCCGGTAATGCCGTCTGCGGACCTGGCCAGGAATGGCGCTTTTTTTGTGCACCGCGAGTGGTTTTTCTTCGAGCGCTACGAATGATTAAAAGCGCGGTGATTAGGCCTACCGCTTCGAGCCGAGCTCGTCAACTCATCTGTCAACGTGCGAAGTCTCCGACCGTCTCCATGGTGAAAAAACGGTGCCGGAACGAGAGGTGAACGCGGCGTTCGTCCCACGAGCGGCCGTCGGCAGGAGCAGCAAGAGACGCTTTTTTTCTCTCTTCTATCTCTGGCCCCGGTCTAAAGCCCCCGCCGCTTGCTGCCACCGACGGATTGGCGCTCGATCTTCGAACAGGTGAGTCGCACGGCGCAAGCACCGCTTTCTATTTTTGATCGCGTTATCGGCGCGACCCCCGGCTCGGCCCTTCCCTGTCTGCGGACAGTTAGCGCTTCGCACGTCACCCCTTTTCTCTATTTCTGACAAGCGTCCGTCTCCTCTTGGAAGCGGACCAATCCTCGACGCGATAAAGCGGCGAAAAAGACGAGAAAGATAAATCGCCCGTGTCGTTGACTTTGGCGGCGTCGAGAGGCTCGGTATTCGCCAGTCCCGGTCGGCTCGAGCGCGTGCATAGAGACGAGCGACGCGGGAAGGAAGATGAGAAAGAGGGAGAAAAAAAAAAACTGCCTTCTTTTAATTAGAAGGAGCCATTTTTCGTCAAGTTCCAGGCGTCGCGCGTTGTTCCTGAGACGAGCGTCAAGAGCGCGCCGGGTTTCCGATGTAGGAAGTCTGCTCCGAAGACGCGAGAATAATACCAAGTAGGTCAGACAGCCGACCGGCAGCGAGCGCAAAAGCGAAAGAAAAAAAACCAGCCAGCCAGCCGGCTGTCTTGTTGTTTATGCGGCCGCCACGCTTGCTGTGCTCTTTTTTTGGTTCGCTTTCTCGCGCTGCCATTGAGCGCGCAGACGGCGGCGAGGGGAAAAGAAAAAGCAATCGCAGAAAGATAACAACCCTAAACAGCTCTCCCACTCGCCACGAATGCCTCGTCGCCGCCGCCGCCGCGACGTTTGATATTTAAAAAAGACGGCCTTTCGATTCGTTCATTTCGGGAAGGTCCCCGCCGTGATTTGGAAATGAGATGTGATGACGCTGTTTTTTGTGCTTTTTACGCAGTGTTTTTTTTTCCCACAGCTGTTTTCTCTTGTGGCGTATTTTGCCTTGCGCGCGATCGACGGCCGCCTCAGCTGGAGGGGACAGCCGCCAGCAATTTAGGCCTAATCGAACATGCAACCCGTTCTAGCCTCTCTGGTGTTCGGATCGGAGCTCTTGCTCGCGTTGAGCGTGCACTAAGCCTAAAACGGTTAGGCCTAAATGCGAAGCCTAAAAATGCATTTTTTTCTTTTCTAGTTTTTTTTTCCGCTCCCTCGTCCCTCGACGGAAGGGTTGAGAAATGAAATCGTGTGAAACTGTTTGCTTCCGAGTTGCCGCTAACTTGTCGGTGCTGAGATGAGGGCGTCAGGGTCGCCACGAAGCCGTCGCAACAAACGCGTATCGTTAAATTTCTCTACTGCGTCGGCAAAGGTTTTTTTTTTTTTTTTTTCCGAGCTCGTAGCCGCCGCCGCGCTGATGCTGCTGCGATGGGGAGGAAGGAGGCCGGCTGTACGACGCCGTGCGCGTGTCGCGATTTTCAAGTGCGAGTGGTACTGCCTGCGTGGCAATACCAAATATCGGCCGCCGCGGGAGCACAGGCGTCTCGTTTTATTCCTCTGAGGCACATAATGGTCGCGACCGTTTAGCGTGTAGGCAGTTACAAGTGCGGCGATTACCGTCATTTTCGCCCCCGTACCGCTAGCCCCTCGTTCTCTGTTTTAAGCGCGGAGGAGAGTAGGCGCTAAAAAGAGTCGGCGTGAGTCACCCGGTCAGTGGTTTCTCCCTTCTGCTGCTGCTGCTGATGTAGCAGTCGACACCTCCTTTTGGTCCTTGGCCCAATGAACCTACCAGCAGCAGCAGCAGTTGTTGACCTTTGGCATCTTCTCTGCGCAGAGAGGGAGAGAGAAGTTCGCGTTGAGAGCGGAATAGAAGACGCGCGTTTATCTCTCGCAGCATCCCCGGAACTCGTGTCTAACAATGTCGACACGTGTCCGTTTCCTTGCGGAATCGACGTCGTTTTGGGCCCCCGAGGCGACGGCGAGAGAGGCAAATGCTGCTGCCTCTCTCGCGTGCGCTCACGCACGCACGAGTTGGTGGGCGCGTTCCGCGGCCGGAGGAGATTCCGCGCGAGCTCTCCTCTTCGCGTGTCTCGTTCTCTCTCTCAATCGCTCTATATATTTCCATTTAAATTTTTCACTTGTTTACTCGTCGTCGCAGCGTCTGGCGCGCCGCCGCGGCACTGTAGCCATTTGCTTGAAACGGGGCCTGCGCTGCTCCTCGTGTGAGCTCTTCTTTTTTGCCTTGTATTTTGCGCTCGACGGCGTCTCCCTCTCCTCCTCCAATTTCTGCCTCTCTCTCGTTCCTCCCGGCGCCTTCTTTCTTTTTTTTTTTCTTTTCCTTTCTTCCTCTCAGACGCTCGTCTTTCTCTCGCCGGCGGCTGTCGTTCCTCCTCGCGCTCTGTCTGGAAACCCGCCTGCTCGCTCCCCGTTTGTGTTTCTCTTTCCTTTTTCTTGATTTTTTTTTCTTTCGTTCCTTCGCCGTGTTCATGCGCGCCGGCAAGACGTGTACAAGTGCTATGCTACTCACGAAAGAAGGAAAAAGAAAGAAGAAACGTTTTCAAGTTCGGATAGCGTGTGCCATTGTATGAGGGTAACAACAACAGCTTTCTTGAAATGGTAACCGAATGGGATGTCCCGGTACTACTCATTGACGCAAAGTGTCCGAGTGGAGTACCGAATCGTGGATGAAAGTCGCTCGTGTGAAGTTGCGTTCTGTACTTGCTGCATGGTCCTGAGAAGACCCTCGAACTGCGCGGTATTTGCTCTCTGAAAGGGCTGTTCCGTGAATTCAAGTGAGAATAATAATGATAATTGGTTTTGGGGGAAAGGAAATAGCGCGTTATCTGTCTCATATATCGGCGGACACCTGAACCGCGCCGCAAGGGAAGGGGAAAGGAGGGAGTGAAAGAAGAAAGGAAGAGAGAGGTGCCGTAGTGTAGGGCTCCGGAATAATTTCGAACACCTGGGGATCTTTAACGTGAGAAAGCCAACACTGCTCTCAAGGGTCGCTTATTTTTGAACAGTCTGGAAGCCTAAAGCGGCGCGGTGGTGAGAGGCATGATTCCCCGTTAACGGACTATCTAGTATTGTTAATATTATTGGGTCTGATCGCAAAAAGACATACAACGAAAGCATTGAAGAGAACTACCTATGAATGTCGAATGTAATTAAAGGAAAACCATTCTAATTGCAAGTTACTTGTCTCAGCCTGACTGCGGTCTGAATCATTTTCGCATGTTCATCGATTTTAAGCCGTTCAGATTGTTTTCCATCGTTCAAACGGTACTGAACTGGAAAAAAATAGGCTGTGTGAATTCGAATCGGACCTGCATTCCTCGTTTTATTTTTTTTTCCGCAGTCACGTAAAAAGCCGCCAGGAAGTGATCATCTTATCGCTGCCTCCGCATGGGCGCTTCCTGAAAATCCTTCGTTATCCTGCGGGAGTCACAGGCAGGGTTTTTTTTTTTTTTATGTCAATGGGTATCCAGTGAGTTAGAGTATAGCAGGGCTTACAAGGCGTTTTAAAGTACGAAATCCTGTACCGTACAAGGCACCATGGGCAGCCCGTTTTCTATATACGTTCTTGCAGTTCGGAAGAAGCGACTGCCAGTAATTAACAGTTGAGTACTGGTCGATAAACGTGTTTGCAAGATGTCAAGGCGCTCGAAAGTTGCTATAATATACGAGTGGGTTTGGAGTAACTTGAATAGTGAGGTGACTTCACGAATCATCTCGGAAGGCGCCAGAGGGAAAAGTGAGCTAAGAATTGTGCGAAGAACGACCCCTCCCCCTCCAGTAGTGTGACGCACCGACGACGATTGCTGGTGAAGCACGAGCGGCATTTTTTTATTCTTCGAGCTTGCCGCCTCTTTCGGCAGGCGCAGCGCGCAGCCAGCCGAGCGCCAGAGCCCCTCCATGGCCGCCTCTGCTTCTCGCTCGCGATGGAGACCGGCGATGCCAGTTGGCTAGCAACGCCACCGCGCGCTCAGTTTGCAAGAGACGTTGCCTCTCGGCGGGCCGCGAATATTTGGTGCACTGCTGGCCTGGTTACATCGAGAGTGGTACGCAGCGACGAGCTGTTTCTTTTTCCTCTTTCTCTTTACGAATGAACGTCTCTGTTTTGGAAATTCAGGAAGTGGGGGGGGCGTCGGGGCTCGGATTTTGAGAGGGGTGTTTAGCTCTAGTTGCCCGATTGTGCGGTTTTGCCTCGTCGTCCAGTGTTATGCTCTTGGATGCGTAGCCTGGGAGCTGTTAGCTCTGTTGCTTTGTTCTTGGAAGTGTTAGTGGAAAGGATGCATCGCACAAAAAGGATACAATTTAAGCAGCAGAGTGCAACAACAGCCTTTGCGCCACAGTGTGCTGTACTGCTCAGCTCAACAATTACCAACGGTAAAGAAAATCAACATTCCAATGTTCCCCGCCGTCGGGCAAGTCAAGGCGTAAAAATATTCACAGGGGGCAACTAGTGACGTGACGTGTTGGCAAGGTGTTGATACCTTCACCGAAAGTGACCCCACTTCCATTCTGGTGACGTCACTTCTTTCCAGCCAGTGGGCGAGTTTTATGACCGAGGGCGCTTTTTTTTTTTAACAGTGTGGCTGTTAATGCTCTTGCATTGAAATTCTTGCACTTAGAATTTAATCCTGCAGTTAACCCTTTGTTTAGGCTGCAAGAAAGCATTTAGCAATAGGCTGTTAGCATGTTTCGGAGGAACAGCTGGTGGTCTTTTTGGTTGTGGGTGCAGCTTCACTGCAGACACAACTTATAGCATGATAGCTTATAGCATGAGCGAAAAATCATGGGCGTGGCTCTGGCAGGTGGTCCCCCCAAGAGCAACCTATAGGCAGATTAGCCACCTAGGTCGCGTGACCTTGCGGCCTCATCACAACCTGCCCACCGGATAGTGCGCAAACTAACCACTGAGGCAGGTGGCAGTTAAATTAATGATTGGTCACTCGGGAAGAGCAACCTGGGTCTCACAAGGCTCACTGCTGGGAGCACCTGCCATCGCAGGGCAGTGGCGCACTGCTTAACCGCTGCACCGCTGAGCCAGGAGGGGTATGAGGTCTCCCAGGAATCCATGAATGCGAAGTAATATGGGAATTAACCCATTGTGCTATCGTGTCATAACCCTTAAGCCAGAGCCTAAGTGTTCCCTCCAATTTTATGCAACTATAATTCTATTCATAGTGATGTGCTTCCGATGTTGGGTTGTCTCTATCACGTTGTGTATATTATGTGTGTCTCGTGCGAGATTCAGGGACTGTAAAAAGCCGATAGTCGTCAGCTGTTCTAAAAACAAGGGTAGTAGTCAGGCTAGCATGCGCGAAACACTCAAGAAACACAGTTCTTTGAGCAGCTGAAATGAGAATGCACCCAAGGAATGTTCAAGTGAAGTTGGATGGTAGCAGCACACTTTACGATGTAAGTGTGCTTCTACCATCGCAATGGAGAACATCATCAGCAAAAAAATGATTTCAAAGCATACACCTTCTTGATCTGTTTGTGTCTTAATATGTGCATTGCTGTATCGGTAAAACAAGTAATTTTGCAGTGCATCCACACTTCAGTTTATAAACAGAAGAGATAAGTCTAGATTTAATTCCAGATTCTTTCAAGCTGTAGCTCAGGATGGGTTCATAATATCTGTGCCACATATACAGAAGAAATCACAATCGGTGCTAAGCGCCTCAAGTTTGTGTCTTGTGTCATGACGATGTTAAT
Organism: Amblyomma americanum; assembly: GCF_052857255.1. Taxonomy (NCBI): domain Eukaryota; kingdom Metazoa; phylum Arthropoda; class Arachnida; order Ixodida; family Ixodidae; genus Amblyomma; species Amblyomma americanum. Next base: position 41,994,510 of record NC_135498.1, on the reverse strand, counting down.
GTGCAAACGCTATTTGCAAAATTTAGCCTGAACGTAAAACTGCTCATAGGCTCGAAATTTCTCAGCATTTTTCCAATGTCATTTTAAAATGCTTTGCTTGCAACACAGTGTTTTTGTTGGTAAGTCTGAAAAGTAGCTTTGAGACTATTAATTAGCACAGTAAAAAACACCAGGTAGGCATTGTCAACCAACAGTGTTGTCAAAATACCTGGCGTGTTGAAAAATCAGGAAATGTGTCTTTCCTTAATGTTGGTTATGAATGAATTATAATTCCTGGTAGGATGTCAATTCAAGGCAGGTAAATATCCGTTTCTGTTCAAAGAGTGCTGACAGGTGTGCTTATTTTGTGGCCAAATGAGTTGCGGCAAACTTTAATATTAAAGTACAAGTGGCCCTAGAGTCACTGTCATCAAATTAGTGCATGCCAGTAAAACTACAGACATAGGCACTGAATGTTTTATTTTTGCACTTGTGTGTAATGGCTGTGAAAGATATGCTAGGCATACAGTTCAGTCCGCAGAGTTCAATTTTCGCGAGAAAAACTTTTTTTTACCTCTTTGTTCGCGCCCCGTAGATAGTCTACAGAAGCAAGAGGTGCAACCACTGTAAATAAAATGTGTGCATGTGTGCGCGCGTGCGTGCGCTTACCGCAAGTATATTGAAGCCTAATAACAGAATAAGCGTTGGGAATTTCATGCCACATTCGGAGATATTGAAAAAAAAAAGACAGATTTGCACTTGCAGATATTCCGCAAAGTGCAAAATTTCAGCTTTTATGCATGTATCGCTCGTGGATTTTATACTGAAAATTATAGAATGCAGTCAATCTCAGAGCCTGCTCGAGGTGCTGAATGGCCTCTGTCTCAAAGTGATAGGCTATGGCACTGTGGTATGAAAGACTCGTTTGCAGGAAATTGAATAGCATTCTTCCGGCTTCACGTTGGTTCCAGATCATTCATTTTTTGCTTTTGTAGGCAAGCATAGATGGGACAGTTTATATTCTGTAACTCTGCAACACTTTGTCGAGTTGCAACCTGAGAACCAATAAAGATTGGGCAAGGTTGGAGCACATTACAGGCATCATCATGTCATACACTGTAACCGAAATATGCTGATGGCATCAGTATGGCAGACATATCTTAAGTAGTCTAAGCGGACTCAGAATATCTTGAATTATTATTAAGTTAATGCAAAGCGAGTGTCGTGGGTGTGGTAGTGGTCAAGACTCTGTATGGTCTGTCTTGGTACACTCTGTCACTCGCATAAGCCTGACCACATTTCCTATCACTGCTTATTTTTGCTTACTGGTTATGGTGAGGCACCTTTGTTTGTGTAGTCAGCTTATTAAAGGCATTCAGCACTACAGTTCCATCAGCAAACTTTGCAAATGCAGGAAATTTCATTCATTTCTCCCAGCTGCCACAAAGTCCCTATGGGATCGATATGGGGCTTTTCTTGCGTTGTTAGCAGATAAGAAGCTTAACTGCTGTTACGGTGGGCAAGGCAGAATCAAGTGATCACTTTAGAATGCACTGCTCTTGCATTTAAACATTTTTGAGGGCATGAAAATGGCTGGCAAGATAGGATGAGGGTGATTGCTACCAACCTATAGCACTGCAGTGCCTGGCTTTCCACAGCTGTATGTGGCTGTTTCATATAGAATGAGTTCCCGGTTTATTTTCATTTCTCTGCCTTCAAAGTGTGGCTGCTGAAGAATTAACAAAGGCAGCAGAGAACCGGGTGCAAAACTCGGCTATCAGTTAACATTGTTTGAGTAAAAGTCACTTCATATTGTATGGTAATATGAAATGCAGGGGGATATAGTAGGTAACTTACAGATGTACATATTTTTCGTCGAGTTGTCATTTGGCATGATTATTCAATTCAATTCATTTTATTTTATCAGAAGTTTGGAAGGATATCTGGGCTAAAAGCTGTGAAATCACAGCTTGACATGGCCCAGACAACCTCTACAAGACAGTGCCGACATAGTTATTAACAATAGTTAAGAGAAACAATGGAAAGATCTGGAATAGCTGATACTATATAATATTAACTTTGAGTAGTATTCAAAACACAAACAAGCTTAGTTTCTAAATATTATCAGAAATAACCCAGGGATACGTCATACATACAGATTTGAATAAAACTGTAGATTTGTACAATCATAACTGAAATCAAGATAGCATACAGGTACGAGAAATAATACGTCAGTGAAGCAAACATATATCAGAAACGCGACTACTTATAGTTTGGAAAAGGATTCTTGAAGCTGTTTAAATGAAATTATGTCTGGCATGTATGTGAAATTATGTATGGCATGTCTTGTAGCAGCGTGAGACAAGGCCTTTTCCAGGCAGTCCAGGCTATTGCAGATGATTGATTGTCGTTCATGAACAACTCTTCCTGCACCTTCCACGCTCATAGTCGCAGTTTGTGGGCTCCCAAATTTGTCGGGTTTGTGAAGTGCTTCCATCGCTGCTATTACTAAGTGCTGGATGAACAGCGTCGGCCTATTGGTGTTGTGCTTGATACGCCTTCACTTCTTGCAAGTTGTTATGCTGGTTTCAGGGAATACGGTGGCACTAGAGGCAGCTGCGAGCATAGTTTGCACACTTCCAGCTCCTGACGTGAACAGAGATCAGGCTTGTGCTTCAAAAACCCCTGCTCTCTTGTTTCCGTTTTCTTACTTTGTTATGCGCTCATTCGTGTCAAAAACATTAGCGCCCTCAAGAATCCGGTGGTAGCACTGCTTGATGAGAGCCTTCCATTTTGGAAGATGCCTCAGTGGTGCTTAAGGTTGCGAAGCACACGTGCACTGCCTTAATCTGATGATGATGGGCTGAAAGTTGTATGAAGTCTTAAGTGTTATTGTGGTACACCTTTAGAAACTTGCTGATGTTGGTTTTATCCAGCTCATCGGTGCAAACTTAACTCAAAAGCTGTTTATGTTATTACCTCGAAATTTGGTGATGCAGCTTTCCCACTTTTTACTTTAAATTTGGGGCCTACTGCGGGACATCGTACTGTGCAGTAGATGTAAGGGTGGCGGCAGTAGATTTCTGGATTAATGCCAGTATCTTAAAAGATGTTGAGATCGCTTTAAAAGCAGTTCAGCTGGCCTCAACAACTCCGAGAATAGGGACAAAGTTTTCTTTTGTCACACTGAAAAAAAAAAAATAAGCACACTTCGTGCTTATCATTCTACGGGGCAGGTAAATTTTTCACTTGTCGTCGTGGCTTTAGCAGGGAAAGGGACGAGCAAGACATGAAGGCAAATAAAAAAAGCGTAGTAAGTGTTCTTGTGCCTTCTTTGCTTTAGCACTGCCGTGATGTACTGTTAGTTTCGTGTTTAACTGAGCTTAGTTTAGTAGTAGTCTGGACGCTTTCATTCAACATCTATTGTGGGAAGCCACCTCGGTATTGTGTCAACAGAGACTACTTCGACATGCGACTAGAAAAAAAAGAAACTAAAAGAAATTAATGTGCAGTAACAGCGCAAGAACCAGCGCGTGGCCTTCCTTACCACCGCACTGCGGGCGATCGCTGCTAGGTTACAGCGTTTATCACGCCCGTGATGTTGAGGAACGGACAGCAGCTCAGTGGCTACAGACCTGGAAATAATTGATCAAGATGGCCGTGCACGCCAAAAATCACCCGCCCACCCACAGCTGAACACGCTTTTCCCGCCAGCTCGCAGCTGGGCCGACTGAAAAGTAAATTCTCGTGACGTTGCCGCAGGAAAGATCATCATACTACGTCACTACCGCCCGCGCAGCCCTTGTTCATTTTTTTTCTCTTCCTTCTCTCTCTCTCTCTCTCCCTCTCTCTCTCGCCTTTCTTCCTCTTCAGTTACCCGCCGCGGTGGCTCAGTGATTAGGGCGCTCGACTACTGAGCCGGAGTTCCCGGGTTCGAACCCGACCGCGGCGGCTGCGTTTTTATGGAGGAAAAACGCTAAGGCGCCCGTGTGCTGTGCGATATCAGTGCACGTTAAAGATCCCCAGGTGGTCGAAATTATTCCGGAGCCCTCCACTACGGCACCTCTTCCTTTCTTCTTTCACTCCCTCCTTTATCCCTTCCCCTACGGCGCGGTTCAGGTGTCCAACGATATATGAGACATACTGCGCCATTTCCTTTCCTCAAAAAAACCAATTATTATTATTCAGGGCTACGTGCTTTCTTCATTTTTTTTTTTTTTGTATACAGCCGTGAGCCTTCCGCGTTCGTTCGTTCCTCATGCCTCCTCTTCTCTTCCTCTTCGCACTCTCACACACTGTTGTTTCTGGTCCCGAACGCTCTCTCCCTCTAATAGCGTGCCGTCTGGGTCGCTTGCCGCCTGCGTTATTTGTTTATACCGTATTTACCCGCGGCCGTGATCGCGCTTCGCGTTTGCCTATTACTCGAGTTCGAGTTTTTGCTCTGGTTTTCGGCACATCTTGTCTCCATCGAGGAAGAGGGACGAGAGCCCCCCCGTCCGTTGTGCGCGCATTTTGTCGAATTCGTGCGATGCGACGTCGAGGGCTCCGCCGCGCGTTTGATTGTCTCGGCGGGCGCTGTTTTTTTTTTTCTTTGCTTCTCTGATCAATGCTTTCTTTATTTGCCCCGCCACTATTCTTGAAGAAACCCTCGTTCCGCTATTGGGAAAACCAATAAAAATAAGAACATCTCGCTCGCGGCTTGTTTCTTCGCCGTCTGGGAGCGCTGTTTCGCGGCGGCGGAGCTTTTGTTTCGGTGCCTCCGCCGCCGCCATAGTGCGTGCGTGCGTGCGTGTCTGGTGTGCGCCTTGCCTCTCTGTTTCTTCCGCACACTCCTCGCTTCCACTCCTTCGCCCCCTCCGTCTGTCTGCCTCTCTCTCTGTTCCTTTCTCTCCCGCTCCGTGCCTCACACGCTCGCGAGGAACGATTGATATGCGCGCGCTCCTTTCTTTCGCGCCTTTTTTTTTTCCCCCGGCTTCTCCTTCCCCATTTTCTATTTATTTTCTGCGCGTCTGGCGGCCTCGGCGTTGTTTGTTTTGGGCTGATCGTCGTCTTCGTCTGGGCCGAGCGGCGGTGTTTTTCTGTCTGCTGCCGACGCGGAAAGGGAAGAGAAGGGCTGTAATGACGCGTCCTTGGCCAGGGTTACGCGCGCTCCGTCCGCTGGTCGTCTTCTGAGTGTGTTTACTTGTATGTGCGCGCGCGCGCGCGACTTGTTGTTTGCGGCAGCAGGTAGTATGCGTTCTCCGCGCTGGTCGGTCGGTCGGTCGGTCGTCATCGTGGGCCACTACTACAGTAGCGCGCGCGAGATGACCTTTCTCTCTTGTCCTTCTCTTCCGCGCTCTTTCCATCGTTTTCGCGCGCGAAATGCGGCTTGCTTCCTGGGTGCTGGTTGCGCGTACTGCGTTTCGGCGCGGGCGAAGACAGGTGAGAGGACGCGTTGCACCCGGCGGGTTGAGGGACGAACATTGCCCTCCCGCGGAAGGAATCGATCCTCGTGCGGCTGCCTGCGAGGGCGCGCGACTGCTGCGTCTGAGCAACACTGGGGAGGTTTTGTTTCTCTCCCCCCCCCCCCCCCCCCCCCCCCCCTCCAATAGCTGATTCGCTTATTGCTGGATTCCTGCGTTTCAAGGCTGCGTGGACGGCGCTCGGTGTATTTCGACCATCCCGAGCGTCGTTTTACCGATATACTGTCGGGGACAAAAGTCTCCAGGACGCGTGACTGATCGTATCGGCTTATAGGTGCGAAGTGTGCTAATGTCCGGCTGGTTTCGCTAGCACATACTATTGAAACCCAGGGCCTAGTTTCATCTTCACAAGTGTGATCTGCAACCACTGGCTGATAATGAAGCTCTATATGCTTTGGATGTCGATCACGTGTCCTGGTGACTTTTGTCCCGGGTAGTATGTATAATTACTGCGCGTGTGTGCAACGCGCCTCTTCGTTATGTCCGGATTCTTTCCTTCTTCAGATGGATATTTTCCTCGACTGCTTCCATTTTCATTTCTTTATTCTTTTTTCATTTGCGAAATTTTGATTCAGTTCGATTGGACCTTAATGACGTATATCAGGTAAACTTTATGAAGTTGAATCCGCGGCAACTTCTCTGTTCGATTTCAGCTCCGAGCAATTGCTCATGGTCGGCTTTCGTTCTCTCTCTCTCTCTCTCTCTGTGTGTGTGTGTGTGTGTGTGTGTGTGTGTGTGTGTGTGTGTGTGTGTGTGTGTGTGTGTGTGTGTGTGTGTGTGTGTGTGTGTGTGTGTGTGCGTGCGCGCGTGTGTGTGCGTGTGTGTGTGTGCGCGCGCGCGCGCGCGCGCGCAGTGCGTTCAAACTGCGCCTCTCGTCGAGCCTAATGGTCCAGTGGTAGATCCCGCTCCTTCTGTCCGGAAAGCAATATGGATTGTACTCGGTGTAACTGTTGAGCCGGTCGGTGTCTCTTTTCCTGGCAATAACGGCCCCCGCCTGGGGCTAGACGCTTGCCCGGGGCAATCCTTCTGTAAGAGATGTCGTTGTGACCGGCCTTTGTGGAGGGTTGGGGGCGGGGGGGGGGGGGGGGGGGGGGGGGGGAGAAGCCTGTTGAATCCCGACGGACACTTGGTGATCAAAATCAGCGCCTCCCACACACCCACGACGCGGGTGGCTTCTCTAACCCGCGGTGTGTCGGGTTAGCGATTGGTCTTCTCGCGTTAACACTCGCCCACTGGTAACCGACTGACTGCACCCTGGATTACCCTCGCGGGCAAAGGCGCTGTGGAGGAGAGCGGTTGCGTAAAAGTTGAATAACAAGCATGGATGCTCTCTCTAGTTATGTATTGTACAAAATTTCGTGACATTCCTGGTTCTATAAAATTACGTAATTTATTTATTTATGTATTTGAAGTGCCCTTAAAGGCCCAATGACGGGTATTACACGAGACGAGTTCGTCCAGTATGTCCCTTTCCTTACCGTCGTCAGTTTGGAACCTTGCTCGCCTTTTTAGTCCTCGTTCGACTGTGTCTGCTGCTGTGACCCTCCTCTCTCTCTAACGAGCCGCTTTGTTCACAATAGGTTCGTTGCTGTCGCACTTTGACGTGGGCCCTTGTTTTGCTCGTCTTTACCGAGTTTGATTTACTAGTAAGCTGCGAGGACCGTTTCTCTGGAGGAAACGGGGCTCGAGCGTAGGCGTAGTGTTCGTCGCACCTGCAAAGACCCTCTCCCCAATCACGGCGAGAAGCCCGTTTCGAGAGTAACGGTCCTGCGGACGCTAGAGCGGAGGGCGGAAAAAATTCCGACGCTCCGTTTATCACGAACGCGTGTGCTATAGTCGCGTACAACTCAAGAAAGCAGCGGCTTTTTCCCTCAAAGGAACCCCTACCAGCCAATGGTTTCGGCCGGTTCTCATGACCCTACTAACGTGTGACAATGCAGGGACTGGCTTCGTGGTCGTGGATAATACCTTTTTCGCATTGTCGCGCCGCTCCCTGCATTGTCAGGCTAGCAGGGTCGTGTGAACCGGCCGACGCCATTGGCTGGAGGAGGGTTCCTTGAGGCGAAAAAGCCTCTTCGTTCATGAATTGCAGAATTCCCCGTTCAGCGACGGCACGTTGCAAGTGCCCGAATGATGAGGTGCAATGCATCACTGCGGCGACTTTAGTATGCGCGGAAGCGGGGTTGAAGGAACTTTGGCATAGTTTTTATTATTATTATTACCCAGAAGGAAAGAAGCCATCAAAATCTCCAAACAGAGTTTTCTGCACAGTTTCACCTCACTGCACACTGTAAAAATTGCTGTAAACGAGCTGTTTGGCAGTCTGCTGAGCGTCTGGGGCGGTCCGCATGGCGGCGAGGTCTTTGTAGCTACCAACCGCTGACGTCAGTCGCATGCCGGCGAATGCGAATTTCATCCACCGCCGGCGTCATGTGAAAGAATCTGGTTGGAGTTGGGTACTCTGCGTAACAAAACTGCGGAACAGTCTTGCGGGAGAGCGCGTGTAAAAACTTGTGCAACGCATAAGCACTTGAACCCCCAGCGTGGGAAAAGGTGTACGAGCAAGCATTTCCCTACCCTGCAGTGAATAGTCAAGACTGACGTGATGCTTTGCGTCAGTTGTATGCAATATGTCATTTCATGAAAGAGCTTTGCAGCATCTTTTTTTATTATTCTTTGCTTATCTCTGAGCTACATAATGTATGTTCTCAGTAGCGAAACTATGCGTTCTTGTTTGTTTGTTTACAAATTTTCGTATTTTTCTGAAATAACCAGGGAAGAAATGTTTTCGAGGTTTTCAAAATTTCTTAAAATTTTACATCTCTACGATAGAGACGCCAAAACCGCGTGGTGCGGGCTCAGTATGTTGAAGCCATCCAACGTCGGCGACTGCAAGATCAACGCGAAGTTTCGAAAGGTGGAACGTAGGCGGAAAAGCAAATGCTAAAGCACAAACACGCAACATCTAGCGCTGAGAATGTGCGTTAATTGGCATCGGCGTAATCGTGCTTCAATTTTTTTTTTTCTGACGGAGGAGGAGGGGGGGGGGGGGGGGAGCGTATTTTCTAGCTTGTAAAAACTCCGTTTTCAGTGCACTTAACGCCTTGTCGTTTGAACGCGGTGATCGGTCGATATGGGCCAGCTCCATTTTGTCTTCAGTTGTGTTCCTTTAAACAGGCGTGCAGCTCCATTGTTCCCAGCGCATTTCTGTGGTGTATTTCTTGCGTCATTCTAGTTGGTGTAGTTGTTTGGTCTACCTCCATGATTCATTACAGTGGCTTGTCCCAACCGTCCCAAACCCCCTCACCTGCGTAAGGCACTGTATTTCCTACGCCCAGGTCGCCCACGAAAGATTATGTGGGGTGCTTTCTGGCTCATGACCCGTATAGATAAGCTTCTTCTACACCAATATGCTCCTGCCAGGATTCACCTTTTCCTTTCTTCTCTCAGTCCCTCATTTATCCCTTCCCTTACGGCGCGGTTCAGGTGTCCGCCGATATGTGAGACAGATACTGCGACATTTCCTTTCCCCAAAAACCAATTTTCAATTTTCCAATTTCTCCTCCGGGTGTCATATGTGGCCTCAATACAATATGGCGGTAACTGTTCATGTATTTTATTTTGATTGACGACGTTGTCGGCCGTCTTACAAGCCTCAATTCCTCTCGTTAAACCTGAGACTACAAGCAACTGCCCAAAGCTGCTGTTTTTCCTGCGCGCACCGTAGAAACAGCGCATATATCAGAATTGGCAGAAAAGTCTTTGTATAGATTTCAACATCAGCTTGCTGTCGTAAGAATCCGTCCGTGGGCTTGGGTTGCATAAATTATTTAAGCAGCGAGTTACTATCGCTCTCCCATCCACTGTTAGATTTATAGCGTGTAAAAAAAAAATCCAATCAAGTATTTCGATGGGACATACTTCGTCAGCGGGCTGTGAGACCAATCAGTGTAAACTCATAGTGTGAAAGCTTTAACGGATGTCTTTCGCAGCCACTTTTGTTTATGGAGTCATGTACTGCAAAATGAAAATGTACTTCAATACTAGGGTCACACTGCGGTGTGGGCGCCGTTAACCGGAACGCTCCTCGGAGCCTCTTACATAAACCAGCCCACGTACGTGCACGGTGACCTTTTTTTCTGTCGGGAAGCCCTGCGACAGGGGCCCTGTGCAGCCGCAGGTGTTTCACTCTGGCCGTGCCCATTGCACTATGTCAAGGGGTTGTTCAATGCCAGACAGCGGCGGCGGGAGATCTCCGAGGAACTGTCTCCTTCGTCTGGCCCCAATGATAAACGGCTGAATGCGCATTCTAGACGGCGCGCGCTGTTCTCTCGCTCGAAACCCGTGTCGTGCAGTAGGCGGTGCACGATCCAGCTTTCGTAAATGAATGGAGCGAGACTCGGGGGAAGGGGGGGGGGGGGGGGGGGGGGGGGACTTTTGCCCCCATCTCGGCGGCGGTTGCCTCTCCGACGGAAGAAATTCTGAGCTCAGTTGATGAGACGCAACGAGACCGTCGGACGGTATATACTGGGGAGATTTGCCGTTGTTTTTGTCCGGTTGCGCTGCGCTTTCAGGTGGGTGCCGACGAGTAATTACCCCGGGTTTCTTTTTTTTTTTCTTTTTTGCCGATATTTTTTTTTTACATTTCGCAACGGCAGCTGTACGGGGCACTTTCTCCGCGAAAAGATGGCGTCGGCGCGTGGTGTAGTACTACCTCGTGAGCTCGAATCAGCGTGGGATAAGGTGGGGGGGGTTAAAGATTTCTAGCCGCGCCCTCCTGTTGCTGGCTACGTCCCGTACGCGCTCGCGTGTTCGCCTGCAGGCTGGATTGTCCTCATGGGGAAGAGGGTGAGAGTACGGCGGATATCTACGACGGACTCTCCCTCGCCCTGGCGCCGCACTGCCGGCGGCGGTCAGCGCGAGGCGCCGTACGTGACTAGACCCGCAATGCCGCAGTGCGCGACGCCGCTGTGTGTGCCGCGAAACTCAAGGCGACCGGCGTCGTCTTTTCCGAGGCGAGAGGGTGGAAGTGTGATTTTTGGGGTAGAGGACTGGCAGAGCGGATTGGAAAGCTGCCTCCTTGTTCTTGAGAGTGTAGCGGCGGTTGGTGCGCAGGGCTCTCGTTTTGGTAGATTTCTGTTCGGGCGCCGCGAGGACGAGGGATAGGACACATTTTCTAGAGAGGATCGAGAGGAAAAGAAGAAAAAAAAAGCAGCCCCCCCCCCCTTTTTTTTTTGCCCGGCCGTTGCGGAGCTGCGAAGTCGTGTGGCGGGAAGGCGCTGTCGTAATTGTAATTCGCTGGTAAAAATAGCCGCGAGGAATGCGCCGGAGACAGGACAGCGGTGGTGGGTCTTGCGGCGTAAAAGAAAACATAAAATGAAAGAGTGGAAGGAGTCCGCATTAGCCTTCTTTCCGGCAGTGCCGCTGATTCTCTCTGTTGTTCTTTTTTTTTCTCTCTCTCTCTCTCTTTGATTTTAAAGAGGTTTACTTCGAATGTTTTTCTAATTTTGTCGTGTTCTTCTCCTTCCTTTACTTTTTTCTTGTCTCGGTGTTGTGGACTCGTTTCTGCGTCGCCCAATGGTGACTGAATTGTTCTCGCCCTTGAACAACGTTCTCGCCCTTGAACAACAACAAATAATAAATACAAAAAATGCTTCTAGAAAGCCGACGTGATCAGAGCGAGCTTTCTGAGCTGCACGTGTCGACCTTGTTGCTGTCCGCGAGGCTTTAATTGCAGAGTCTCACCCTCATCTCGCGGCAGAGGATAGCCTAGCTTAACTGCTGCGTGCTGCCTAGCTTGACTTTGCTTAGCTTAACTACTCTGACAAATAGCGCTCACACACATGCTAACTTGTTTGCTCGGGGGACACCTGAGTTTTCGAAATGAGTCGTAGTGTCTTGCTGTCAGTAACGCACTGTGCTGTGATGTCAGCTCTCTCTCTCTCTCTCTCTCTCTGTGTGTGTGTGTGCGTGCGTGTGCGTGTGTGTGTGTGTGTGTGTGTGTGTGTGTGTCAGAGCGACGTGAAAAAGTGCACTGCGAAGCTTCCCGAAGGCTTGTTATCGGGCTTGTCAGATTTTAATTCACATAATTTGAGTTGTGCGACGACGTCACTTTCAAAAAAATTCCATTGCGTGCAAGTGGTTACGTGGTATGCCGAGACGTTTGAGGCTTTTAGCTTAGCATGGACGTACTAGAGTAGCGTAGGACGCCTGGGGCGAGGCCAATGCGCGTGCGCAGCCACCGTCCGGTAATCCGTTGCACGTCTACTCTAGTATACGTCTCCGCTGTGCTAAAACTCAGACCTCTCTTATTGCTAGTTATTCTGATGACTCATATCCGCTGCTCCGACTCGCTTTGACATCTCGTCCTGCAGCACGCAATGTGTGAGGGTAGAGACGAAAACGAGGAGTTGGATCGTGAGACGGTGGTGGAGTATATCGGTACTCCGGAGGGATTGTGCTTCCTGTGCTGCGAGAGAGAAACGCGTCGGCCCATCGAAGGAGAGAGGAGGTCTCGGCGAAGGGTACATAATCGCAGCAGTGGTGTTGCGCAGAAAGCGGTGTGAGCGCCGGTGGTGCCAGCATGTGGGCCAAGTTATATTACGCGAGGGCACGCGCCACACTGTGCTGGTGGTGGTGGTGAAAAGCCTTTATTGAAAGAAAGAGGTGAGGTTCTCTAAAGAGCCGCGCAATAAGTGGAGTCCTTATTCCGGGACCCCATTGGTCGAAGCCGCTAGCTTAGCCCTCTTGACCAAAGCCTTTTGGGCCTGAAGGTCCGAACAGCCAAGCAGGGCCGCCTCGCATTCCTCTCTGGTAGGGTTGGGGTGGGGGGAGAGAGCTGAGTTGCGCTGGCAAGCCCAAACCATGTTGTAGGTGTCAGCCACCTCCCCACAGTGTTTGCACCTGCCAGTGAACGCGGGATCGAAGTGTTTTAGTACTGCCGGGCACAGCATTGTGTTCGTGAGTAATCGGAGTAGAACGCGTTCGTTTGCTTTCCCCAGTCTCTTTGCAGGGGCCGGTTAGAGGCGATGGCTATCCTTATAATAGGATGTGATAGCTTTGAAGGAGGGTAAGCAGCCACCTTCAGGTTCCAGGTGCTCAGGAGCCAATGGGAACGCCCGGTGAATGAGTGCTGCGGCATTTACCGCCATGCCATGAGGCGAGGAGAATATCTAATGTCTTCACTGCCCACGTTCTGAAGTAGTAACAGCCCCACACGACGGTTTCCTTCACGCGGGACAGGCATGCAGATTGTCTAGCGACCTGGAAAACCTGGAATCGTCAGGAAAATATTTTGTGCCTGGGAAAAGGGGGCATTGTCACGGGTTATGCACTGTCAAAAAAAGTGGTCACGTCAGTGAAAAGGGCCCTCTGAAATTAACACTACGGTCTGCCGTGAATTTTGACGGTACCCTGATTGCCCAGCACGCAGTCCGTTCGCATTGGTGTGGCATTTTTTCGCTTCTAAACGTGTTTAAAGCGTTGCTACATCGTGTCCGTTTTTGGGTGTCATTTGCATGTTGTCGAAGAAGTGAGCGCTGTATATGCACATACTGGTTGCGACACACCTCAGCAAGTTTTGGCTGGTGCGGATCAGTAAGCGTAGCCACGTTGAAAAGTATTTCTTGTGGAATGAGTCGTAACCAGTGGTGCGCGGAATTCATGCCCCCCTTTTCGGTGTTACATGCGAGGCATCACGCCGCCCTGTAGCTTGGCATCAAAATCAAATCTGGAAAGCTTGCTCTCACCCGCCGCAGTGGCTCAGTGGTTAGGGCGCTCGACTACTGATCCGGAGTTCCTGGGTTCGAACCCGACCTCGGCGGCTGCGTTTTTATGGAGGAAAAACGCTAAGGCGCCCGTGTGCTGTGCGATGTCAGTGCACGTTAAAGATCCCCAGGTGGTCGAAATTATTCCGGAGCCCTCCACTACGGCACCTCTTTCTTCTTTCACTTTCTCCTTTATCCCTTCCCTTACGGCGCGTTCAGGTGTCCGCCGCTATGTGAGACAGATACTGCGCCTTTTCCTCCCCCCACCCCCCCCAAAAAAAAACAATTATTATTATTATTATTAAAGCTTGCTCTGGGGCCGCGTCGACTGCGTTTCCTTTTCATTGCAGCGTTTGCGGTTTCAGTAACTATTTTTTTTAGAGCGAGAGCTCTTCGTCGGGGTACAACTTCCGATTTCGATGTGGATGAGCCAGTGACCTTCAGTGCCTCACAAGGTCAAACCTAACTTGACTGTGTAGTATGACCACGTGATCATATGACTGACCATTGGGTACATGACCTTGGCCCTGACGTTGACATTTGATTTGAGACAGTGGGCACCACATCGACAATGTGATTCAATGTCTTACAAGGTCAAACCGAACTTAAACACTCGTATGACTACGACCATTGGGTACGTGACCTTGAGCTTGACTTGAGACAGTAGAGACCCTGCTTAACAGCTTTCGCTCCTATAACTATAGGTTCAAGCCACGTTAAACACCAGTCATTTTTTTTTTTTTTGATAGATCACGTATACTGTGCGTTGTCATCGGCCGCTATACTTTCCCACCTCTTCATTGGCCAGGGAATTTTGACCGAAATAATAAGGAAAATCATGGAAAAGTCGGGGAGTTTGCCGCCCTGGCAGGCCTACATCTCGCGTAACGCGGCACCGAAATGCGACGCCTATCGATGGTTCCATGTTCAGTGTGTTTTGTTTCCTGCATAAGTGCAAAACATTTACAGACCAGTGCTTGGACCCGTAGCCATGGGCTGCACTACAAAAGTTAGTTTAGTTAAAAACTAATGTTGTACTTACTAATTTGGCAAGTTTATGAGCTCAGCGATGACGGGGCCGAAGGGGAAACGCGGGAATTTTTTTTTTAGAAGCGCTCTTATTGGAGAATAGAGTTCAGGTGCTCGTGTATCGCGGTCTTCCTTAGCCTTCGTCATTGTTGCTCTTTGAAATGCTAGCGTGGCTACCAATCTTGTCCGTTTGAGCGATAGGCGACACGAGCACAAACGCAAAAATTCGAATGTTTTTGAAGAAAAGCAAAAAGGGAGAAAATAAAACAAGCGAATGCGGTAGCTGTCTTACATCTAGGCGGACACCTCAACTGCGCCGCCGTGAGGGAAGGTATGAAGGAGGCTGTGAAAGATTAAGAGGCGCAGTAGTGCTGCTTGCAGGACTCCGGGTTAATTTCGTCCGCCCGGTGTTCCTTACGGTGTTCTTTAACGTAACACAGCCAACTGGCGTATTTTGCGTTGAAAATTGGTTTTTATGGAAAGGAAATGGCCCAGTATCTGTCTCACATATCAGTGAACACCTGAACCGCGCCGTAAGGGAAGGGATAAAGGATGGGCTGAAAGGAGAAACGAATTAAGGGGTCTTTTGTGTTTCGCCTCAATCGAAATGTGGACGTCGCTGGCTGGATTCGATCCCTCGACCTTTTGTTCATCAGCCGAACGCCATAGCCATTGAGCCACAAAAAAGAAAAGGTGACTGGTCGGTTCGTTGCTGCACGTAACGGGGACGGGGTACGAAAGACGTACGCCCCGCAGGCAGCCGTAGAGCCAGACTGATGGGTTGCGACCGCAAGCGACATGAGCGCGGGTGACTGCTGTCTGTGCGTCGTGCGCTGTCTTCCCCGTCCGCTTTGGTTTTCGCCCTGTTAGAACCTCGCGCAGCGATAAAGCGGCCAGCCTGAGAAGCGACGAGCTTGCTCTGTACAGCATACAGGTGAACCGGCATTTACGTGCAGAGAGGGCTTCAGAGTCGTCATTCGCTGACTGCGATATTTTGACCGGCCGTTTACCGCTGCGTTGATGCGCATTTCAGCGGCACCGGGGTTTGGCGCGAAGTGGCCCGCCGCGGTGGCTCAGTGGTTAGGGCGCTCGACTACTGATCCGGAGTTCCCGGGTTCGAACCCGACCGCGGCGGCTGCGTTTTTATGGAGGAAAAACGGCAAGGCGCCCGTGTGCTGTGCGATGTCAGTGCACGTTAAAGATCCCCAGGTGGTCGAAATTATTCCGGAGCCCTCCACTACGGCACCTATTCTTCCTTTCTTCTTTCACTCCCTCCTTTATCCCTTCCCTTACGGCGCGGTTCAGGTGTCCATCGATATATGAGACAGATATTGCGCAATTTCCTTTCCCCCAAAATACCAATTATTATATATTATAAGTGGGGATGCCACTCGGAATGTTTGATAATTGGTAGTCGTATTAGCTGCGCAGGTAATAAACATGGCGAATGTCTCGTGAGCGACGTCATTATGTCCGGATCATTCAGCGCGGCGCGTTGTCATGCTGTCATGTGTGGCGTCGTTCCATTCTGACCAGTCAGCGTGACGCGTTGCGCCTGGTACGTTACACCAACGACGCCTCAGAAACGGGAAACGCGACCTTAAAAGCTGTCGCCGTAATAAAAAAAAAAGGGGGAATACTGGCTTTTCGTGAATACGTGTCGAAGGCCAATGAGGACGTGGTAGCACTTGGATGCTTGATTCAAAGTGATAGCTGCACATCGTTCTTTCTCTCGCATATGCGTGGCTGCCTCCGACGTATATTTTAGTCGTCATCATCTGGTCACGCTTGGGAATAACAACAATGTCATGCCCTGTGTGGTTGTATGATCTAGTTAGGTGAGGTGAGAGGGATAGCGGTTCAGCTGTCGCTGTCCTGTCTTTGTACCGGAAGAGGGCGAGAGGGTTAGGGTTCCCTCTTTCTAACTATCGACATTTGGGCTGCGTGCATGTCGTTCTCACCTTGTCGTTCGGCACCCGCTTGTACGGCGGCAGATGGCGATTTGCTTCGGCAGCGCGCGCGTCTGGCGCACGTCAGACCCGACAGTAGTGGCGGGTTGCACGGATCCCACCTGCGCGGATGTCACGGGGAATGCGGCGGCGGTCGTCACACGCGCCATGAGGGAGAAGAGCGGCACTGCGTTTGCATCACTGGTTCTGCACACGTGGCAGCGTGCGTGTGTGTGAGAGCGACCGAGTGGGGAGGGGGTGCTGTTGTGCCACAGCCGAGCGGTGTTCAGTATAATTAGGTATGGGAGTTCTCGGTTCAAACCGAGAAATACCGATAAACGTATGCTGAATTCATTTTGTCGAACTCTTTTTCAACCGAAAAAGGTCATTGTCCTTCAGGTGTCCGCCGTTATAGCTTGCTGGCCTTTGAGTAAAGGGTATACAGTCGGTCAGAAGAGGGAACGAGCAAGGTGCGGAAGCCAGGAGCGCCAGTGAGACAACGGCATCTTTGAACTGAGTGGTTCAGTTGTGCGCTTTGAGGAATTGCTCTGCTACTTCGTACAAACGCCGGGTGTAGACCGAGATGCTTCACTATCCCGTGAAGCTTTGTCACTTAGCGTAGCGCCTTCTGCCCACAGACTGTGCCGTCACCTTATGAGAACCGTTATAGTTGGTTAACGAGTTCGATAATACTTCAACACGAAACCATGCACAAGCGTCACGAAAACACATGTTCTGGCTTGTGCGACGATTTAACATACTTCATTCTCTGCTGTTGTCTGACTGATGGAGGCTTTCTGGCGCGTTCTGGATTTGCGCCGCGGTCACCTTTTCTTTCTTTCCAATCCAAAACCTTGTTCTCGTAGCGCGTTTTATGTTTTCACGGTTCATTCTGTGACTGAAAGTGTTAGCAGTGTATCGCGGGAGACAAAACACTTGCATCTGTCACACACAGACAACGCTACACAGACAGGAAGACTTGGTTGTACTTGCCTAGGTACATATGTACCGTTTTCTGCCAAAAGTAACCGGGCAGCGGTGGCTTGTTTTCTATCCGCGTCGCGAGGCACTTATGGTAGCCCTTGAGCTCTGATTCTGTGTAAAGTAAGGTGAACCCTTGCCCTCTCGTTTTGACACCTTTCGGTCTTTAGGGGTGCGGTAAAAGCTCCGCTATACGGTTGAGAAGCAAAAACCTGTTGCTCGGTTACTTTTGGCAAAGAGGCCTAAGAGGTAAGTGCATATGGGTGTTGCTACTCTATTTCTTTCGCTTGTAATTTCTGTCGCGTTCATTTGGGCTTCTGCGCAACGCATGTTGCACGAATAAACTTCTATTTACGTTGTTGGACTAAGGCTGATAGCCCTTCTTAATGCAACCACTACATTAAGCACATCTTGTTTAATTGCCGGTATGTAAACTGCCGTTGCTGGCAACAAACAAGTGAACATAAATTACGAATGAATTTCGAGCGCTTACGGGGCGCTACATATATCGGCGAGAAAGAAATGAAACTCTCACCCTGAAATAAACGCCGAAAAAAGTCCACCGAGTTTTCGCAACATGGAAACGAAAAAGTCCAACCCCTAAATAGTGTATAGATATTGCCAGGGCTCCGGCGCGCCGACTTGGTAGCGGCACATGCTGATGCTGTTGCGACCGTTCTTTTTTGCTCCTGGGGATCACAACGGACTGGATCAGGTTATTAAAAACACGTAGTCCCCTTGAGCTCGTTGTACCGTGTTCGAGCCCTGGAACTGCCGCCGCTTATCGGTGGTGACGAGACGCAGGAGCCCCTGTGTACCGATATTTCGTAGCACATTCGACGTCAACAGGCGGTGTAAATTAATCCGGTAGCCCTCCTTCCTGTACGGCATGCTTCCATGGCCCGCAGGGCACGCGCAAAGTCGCTATCAGTCAGCAGTTTGCATGGCTAGCGACATTCGTGGAAAGGCCTCTCTGGCAGAATGGGTGCTGGCCCTCTCGCCAACAGTACGTCTCGGAGACGCGTTTCGTTTGAGGCCCAGGTATTATGCGAGGACTTAAGAAAATGACAGTTACTCGACAGAATGACTAAGGAACAAAGCTGTGTCAAAAACGGCTTAGTTCTGAACCTTTTTTTTTTTTTTCAGCGCTCAGCAGGAAGCGCTTGAAGCACGCGTAGGTGCCGCGACCTTTGCGCACATTTCGCGCGCTTTGTTCAGGGTGCGGAGAACATTCGCGGTGTCGCAACGACAAAGAACGTCATTCTTGGTGCGTCGTGACGCTCTGCAACATTCCGATCGCAAAGTTTGTGTATCTTATAAGCGCCTTGGTATATTTAGCTCAATGAGCACAAATTCATCGCAACTTTGTAGCTACGTTAGGTAAGTGTTCGTTAATCTTAACTTGGTCGCAGCTTTTAGCATGAGCTATATACTCTTAATGAGAACCGCATTTTATTACCCGTAAACGATTCCTTATCTCCCCAGAGCTGACTTACTGCGTCAAATAAGCGCAGAGCGTCGCTTCCAGACTTAATCTTGCGACCGCACAGTCGCGTCATCAGAGCCTGGCGGTGTTGAAGCGCTCGCTTCATCTTCCAGATAACTTGCGCCAAAACTGTCGCGCCTGTCTTGCTTCCACTCGCTGCATTACGGGGATCCATCATCTGCTTGTGCGCATATGCACTACTCCGGTCCCTTACATTTCCTCTGGGACCTCGCGACCACGCCCGCAAGGTTTGCTCGTCGTTGGTCGAAGAATGCATTGAACTACGTGGCCACGTGGTCGCCTCAACAAATTGTGCCACTTTTTCGCGATTCGTCACTCGGATTGCTGCTCCTGTAAACGTGCACATTTATAGCTGGGATTGAGGCTCTTCTGTTTGAATGTGCGCCTCACGCTCTGCACGATGGCCATTGCTCGGCATGTGGGCCTCAGTATATACTCTTCTACATTTCCCCCTGCACATCGATCTTTATTTGTGTTTACTTCATTACGTCTACCGGCGACTATCCGCCGTCTGCCCCCCCCCCCCCCCCACATACACACACACACGCACACACATGCGCGCGCACCGCGGTGGCTTCGTGATTTTGGTACGTGACCCGTAGACGTGGGTTCGATCTGTAATACGGTGTCCCCCCCCCCCCCCCCCCGAAATACCGGAGGCAAGCCGTACGCGAGCGCACCAGTGTCTGCATCGTCTCTCTCTGATCGGGGACCTGAATTCAGAAAGCTGCTCACACGCGAACGACGTTGGCGATCGGTCGGCTCAGTTGCCTGTTCTGTTTTTTCCTTCCATGCGAGAAGCTTTTTTGTGTAAGCACTGCACTCGATCCAACCGACACCGGCGCTCTCTCACTCTCTCTCTCTATTCTCAGTATAGCATTCGAAAGCGCTGCGTAGTTTTCCCGTAGTGCTCGGTGTTGTAATCTCTACCGCTGTTCCGAACAGACTCCCCCCCCTTCATGTTGTGACGTGGAAACAACGTGCTGCTGCCGCGGCGGCGTCTCGTGTGCGCCTGTCCGTCTCCTCGGCGAAGACGCGACCCAGCCGTTGCTTCAGCGGCGGCGCGCCACTATTTTCTCGTAATAATAATAACAGGCTGCCTCTCCCCCCATTCTCGTTGCATTGAATTGCCCAGACAGCGTATAGACACCGGCGTCTGGTGGCTGTCGCAGCTGGCGTCGTCGCAGCGAGCTCTTTTGTGCGCGTGCGTGTCTGCCTGCTGTGCGTTGTGTAGGACAGCTCTTTGTCCCTCCGTCTGGCTGCCTGTCTCGCCCGTGCGCGAATGAAATTTCACCGCTTCGCGCGGCGCGAGCTCTCGCTCGCACGTTATCGGAGCTTCAACCCGCCGCGCGTGATGTCATCCGCTGCTGCTGCCTCCTCCACTTAATTTAATGCCTGTCTCCGGCCGTGTCGCCCGCGTCTTGGCGAGACTGAATACGTGGAATCACAGTACGTTACGAACGTGTAGACCGCTGGTGAATAACGGTTGGCGCGTTTTCTTTTTTTTTCTCGTGTTTAACCGACGCTGTGCGACTGCGAGGCCCGCCGTACGTGTAGTGGAGGGCTTCGCATTAAATTGGGCTTCGTGGTGCGGTTGTTTCGGATCAGTGAAATCTTCGATGGGCGCCTCTCCCTCCCTCCTTCCTTCCTGTGGAGTTGCGCTCATGCACGGCGCACGGTTGAGGTGTCCATCGAGAAGCGAGGCAGTTGCTGCTGGGGCCTTCCCTTTCCTCTCCTCAAAACCAATTTTCAAATGCCCCGCCGCGGTGGCTCAGTGGTTAGGGCGCTCGACTACTGATCCGGAGTTCCCGGGTTCGAACCCGACCGCGGCGGCTGCGTTTTTATGCAGGCAAAACGCTAAGGCGCCCGTGTGCTGTGCGATGTCAGTGCACGTTAAAGATCCCCAGGTGGTCTAAATTATTCCGGAGCCCTCCACTACGGCACCTCTTTCTTCCTTTCTTCTTTCACTCCCTCCTTTATCCCCTCCGTTACGGCGCGGTTCAGGTGTCCAACGATATATGAGACAGATACTGCGCCATTTCCTTCCCCCAAAAACCAATTATTATTATTATTATTATCAGTCCGACAAATGATGTCAACGCACGCCGGAGCGCGCCGTTCGGACGGACTAGACAGGCGGGCGGATGTCTGTGTACCTTACGGTTCGCATTGACTAGCCCTAAAAAATTTTTTGAACAAAAAAAAAACAAAGAAAAAAGTTTCTTTTGGCGTAAACGCTTTGATCCGGGCGGCAAGGGAATATTTTGTCGCTGGTCATGCGTCGGTATTCGCAGCGCGTTTCGTGACGACCGGCTGGTTTGTTGGGCCCCATTGCTGTTGCTGTCAAGGCCATCCTGCGCTGCGGCCTTGCTCGTTTTTTCTGCCTTAAATGAAAAGAAAACTAAACGAATCGTCGAGAATGATTGATTGTTTTCAGCCGCTGGCTACATCACGCGTTGATGGTGTGATTCCGGGCGAGTCGTTTATTTTTTCTCTCTCTCTCTTGCTCCGTGTTGCGGTCTTATCCAAGGCCACCGAAGGCGCGCTCATTTGCTTGTGCGATATCGCGTTGGCAGTCGCCCCCTCCACCTGTTTTATACTCCGCGAATTCACCTCGCGGCGGCGTCGCGTCGACCATGTGCCGAGGGCCTGCGTGGCGGGCCCTGCTGCGTGCGACGTTGTTAGAGGAGCGGAGGGCAAACAATTGGGGTAGGGAGGGAGCACTAAATAGGAGTGGTGGGGGAAGTACCGCGTTCCTTGTCACCGCGGCCAATGTTGTCATAACGGCAAACACCATAACAGCAAACTGATACCGAAGAAGCATGCTATCGCGCTAGCGATATCAAAGGACAGCGAGGCAACGGTTACGTCCGACTCAGAAGCAGCGATACGCAATTACCTCTCAGATGGCGCATTGGTGCTCCGTGTTGGGAAATTTTGGAAACGTCTAATCCTTCCAACGTCCAGGTCTTCTGGATGCCAAGGCACCTCTCAGCGACGGGCAATGAGGCGGCCAACACAGCTGCTCGAGCTCTCCTCCTCCGAGCATCTGGCACGCAGCCTCTCTCTGACACAGTTAGCAACCCCTCCCCCTTACTAAGCTACGCAGAAATTACGGAGTACTATAAGATCCCACTCATTCTTCCTGGGAGGCTGCTTTACGGACCGCTCAGCCCGCCGGCCAGAAATGGCTGGTGGATCGGGCCTTATGTGAGGCACAAGCCCGTGGACTCCTGGACCTGTAGGAGACCACCCTGAAAGATTTTTTCTTTCCTTTTTTTCTAATAAAAGTTGTTTCCATCCGTCCAAGATCATAAGGAAATATCCTCTTCCTCACCACAACCTTAGCAAATTTGAAGAGCACATAATCAGGCGACTACAAACTAATACTCTTCCCAATCCCCTACTTGATGAGTAAATGGTATCCAGACACCTGCGATTCGTCCTGCCCCTTTTGTGGAGCAGTTGGCACAATTTGTCACACTGTTTGGGAATGTCACGAATACCTAGACTTTGACAACCCCGATCCGACATATGAGCGCTGGGAGGCAACCCTTCATAGCCACAGCCCACTCGACCAGAAATCGCTGGTTAAGAGTGGCCGGATTACGATGGCGACCAATGGGTTCTCCTACTGAACCCACCCAGTATTTATGCTCTTAATAAATGTTTTCCTCCTCCTCCTCCATTCTTTGCAAGGACTTGCCTCTGGGCTTTCCTCTTGTGCCCACCCACATACATGCTCAAGATATTGCCTCAACGCGTTACAAAAAAAAATGGCGGTGGTTTAGCTCTGGTTAAACCTGGAGTGACGCGATAGCTGCAGCTGGCCGAGTGGAACTTGCTCAGTTGAATTGCAAAATCAGTCTTTCACCGCTCCGTTTCTCTGGGCGTTCCTTATTCGTCCCACTTGACACGGCGCATGCGCACAGGTGTTGCAGCTCGGTTTCGCCGGCAGCAGCGGCTGCTCCGCACCACGTGACCAACCACGTGGCTGGTCACGTGACAAGCGACGGCGCCGCCACGCTGAAGGCTCGAAATGCTACCGTAATGTAGCTGTCGCTACAAAATAATTGTTTACCGTTTATTCTTGATGTCCGTTTCCTTATTTTTGAAGTTAGCAGTACTGACGGTGCAGAAGTTTATCATTTGTAATAACGACGTTGTGATGGCGGATACTCAGGGAACATGGGTGCGATTGCATGCTGGGAACGTGTGTCAAGGCCAGCCATGAAACTTGCAAATCCGGTGGCGGGGAGAGGAGGTTGGCGGTACTAGAGGAAAGTAGGGAAGCGCTCTTAAGCGCCGCCCGTGGATTGGCGGGCCTTAATTTGCATCGCCACTTAATTTTTTTTTGTTAAAGTTTAAGAGACGGAATGAGAGCAGTGGGGAAATATTTGAGAACAGACTCGAGTTTGTGACATCCCGGTCGTGTAGTGCGTAAAAAAGAGAACCGGCGGTCTCTTGGTAGCGGAGCGGATTCCAGAGCAAAGGGAAACGTTGCTGGTGCACCTGAGAGTACAGATGGGGAGATGACGTTGGGAAGTTGGGTATGATGCAGCAGGGTTAGAGACCTGTGGAAGAAGGCGCTGCCCCGCGGTGGACGTCGCCTGGTCGATAATGATAATGGTGATGATTAATTTTACTGCGTTAGCATTATAGCCTCTCTTTCGGCGAAAACACGCTGTCTTTTCTGTGTGAAGCCTCCACAGCCGCTGGCAAAAATGCCTCTCGCCTACGAGCCCCCGCTTTCCTCCATTCTCCAGAAGCCCACGGCGCGATCAAACTAAAAAAATGTCTGTGGTTCAACGTGGCTTGAACCTAGTTGTAGGCGCGAAAGCTCTGTTAAGCATGGTCTCCACTGTCTCGAATTGTTTGTCAAGGTCAGGTACCCAATGGTCACAGTCATATCATCACGTGGTCATGCTAGCTACCATAGCTCGCGCCATACCACCACGCAGTCAAGTTCGATTTGACCTTGTGAGGCGTTGAAGGTCATTGTTTCGCCCACGTCGAAGTCGGAAGTTGTACCCCGCGGGGTAGAGCTTTCGCTCTAAAAGACTCATTGGAAAGGTGATCTGTGTAAAAGCGAAATGTGCAACCAGTACTGCTAGTTCCCGGGCTCGAACCCGACCGCGGCGGCCGCGTTTCGATGGAGGCGAAACGCAAAGGCGCCCGTGTGCTGTGCGATGTCGGTGCATGTTAAAGATCCCCAGGTGGTCGAAATTATTCCGGAGCCCTCCACTACGGCGTCTTTCTTTCATGTTTCACTCCCTCCTTTATCCCTTCCTTTACGGCGCTGTTCAGGTGTCCGCCGATATGTGAGACAGATACTGCGCCATTTCCTTTCCCCCAAAACCAATTTTCATTTTCTAATTTTCTAATTTAGCCCCGCCGCGGTGGCTCAGTGGTTAGGGCGCTCGAGTACTGATCCGGAGTTCCCGGGTTCGAACCCGACCGCGGCGGCTGCGTTTTTATGTAGGCAAAACGCTAAGGCGCCCGTGTACTGTGCGATGTCAGTGCACGTTAAAGATCCCCAGATGGTCGAAATTATTCCGGAGCCCTCCACTACGGCACCTCTTCTTCCTTTCTTCTTTCACTCCCTCCTTTATCCCTTCCCTTACGGCGCGGTTCAGGTGTCCAAAGATATATGAGACAGATACTGCGCCATTTCCTTTCCCCAAAAAACCAATTATTATTATTATTATTTTCTAATTTTCAAGTACTACTGCCAACGCAGATTTGTCGCAGCGCGAACCACCCTGCGAGTCGTCTCTCGGCAGCGGGGGATTTGTTGTCACCTTCAGCGTTTCGTGACGTGTCCCGTGGCTGTTTGTCGCGGTTTTTTGTGCCTCGACGAGTGTGGACCGTTGCCCCCAGAGATGATGCGCAGCCGGTTAGTGGTGACGAAGGGAGTCTTCGTCCATGCGTCTCCGTTTCGCTTGGAAAGTCAGCCGACTTTTGAGAACAGGAAGAAACAGAAACCGCTTCTAACGGTTCGCAACGTTTCTCGCATTGTTGCGTGCGAGGGGGGACCATTCGGCAAGGCGCAGTTTTTCGGCGTTGCACGATGAGGCAGCTATATATAATAACCTCGCCGCAAATCGGTGCCACCGCGCGCGTGTGTATTAGTAGACAAGGTAAAGGAAATTATGGACTCGTTTGACAAACACGTGAAGGAAGCCAACAGTCACCGAAACCAAGGTGCATAGGGGAATGTTTCCTGTTTTTTTTTAATATTGTAGTGCTGATCAGTGGGGGAATAGTACGTCGATTAATCTATCGCTTAAAGAAAATTGCTTACAAAGCAGCAGAAAAAACAACCATTCCGTTGGTGGGATCCGAACCCACGACCTCCGAATATCGCGTCCGGTGCTCTACCAACTGAGCTACGGCGACGGCTGTCCAATCTGCTGCTCTCGTGGGTATTTATGTTTATTGCGTGTTATAGCGAACCTTGAGAGTGTTCACCAGCGCCACCCTCGTCCATAGAGGTGGACGTAGCACGTCCTGTATTACCGCGAGTGTGACGTGGAACGTCATCTAACGGCGAGGGCGTAGACTGTGCGAGAGCCCTCTTGTGCTACCTATGGCATCAAGACTGCCAGAACCGAACCCATCGTTAAGCTATTAGCAGACAATGCAAATGAAATTGGGGGCTCGTTTGACAAACACGTGAAGGAAGCCAACAGTCACCGAAACCAAGGTGCATAGGGAATGTTTCTTTTTTTTTTTAATGTTGTAGTGCTGATCCCCCACTGGGAGAATAATACTTCGATTAATCTGTCGCTTAAAGAAAATTACTTGCAAAGCAGCAGAAAAAACAACCATGCCGCCGGTGGGATCCCAAGCCATGACCTATATATATATATATATATATATATATATATATATATATATATATATATATATATATATATATATATATATATATATATATATATATATCGTCGCGATCATCTCTGGGGGAGGGGGGGGGGGGGCTTTTTGTTCATATCTGTGGCTGGTCGTCTTCCTTTCTTCTTCGTGTCCCCTATAGAGAGGTCTCCTTCGGGGAAATCGCTCATGGTGTGGTTACCACGCGTTTATGAGCTGCAGCTAGATCGAATCGCCCCTTTAGGCGGTGTGCGCTTTGGCTACCGCTATATACCATATCTGCTACTGCCTGAACTGTAGCAGCGCACCCGTCATTAAATATATATATATATATATATATATATATATATATATATATATATATATATATATATATGTTTATGAAGGGGGCCAACAGTCACCGAAACCAAGGTGCATAGGGGAACGTTAATTTTTTTTTTTTTTTTATGTGTTATGCTTATGAGTGGGATAATAATACTTAGATTAATAAATTGCTTAAAGAAAATTACTTATAAAGCAGCAGAAAAAACAACCATGCCGCCGGTGGGATCCGAACCCACGACCTCCGAATATCGCGTCCGGTGCTCTTACCAACTGAGCTACGGCGACGGCTGTCCAATCTGCTGCTCTCGTGGGTATTTATGTTTACTGGGTGTAAGCGAGCCTTGAGAGTGTTCACCAGCGCCACCCTTTAACTTGTCTGCTATATATATATATGTATATATATATATATATATATATATATATATATATATATATATATATATATATATATATATATATATATATATGCTGGCGTAAGTGTTGCTGCTTAGCTCCCAGCTTCTTTTTTTTTTTTTTTTGCTCGCTCCTCTGCGCTCAGATCGCACGCGCCGGGCGACCTCCAAAGCGGGGTGCGCTTTTGTGGAGCGCGTGTGCCTCTTTAGCTATGCACGGCAGCTCGCGCAGTGCAGCAGCAGTGCGCCGGAGCCGTCCCAGTCTGTGCAGCTGCAACACTGCTTCTGCAATGCAGCGGCGGGGCAGCGAGCCAGGCCAGGCCGGCCCGAACCAGTGGCAGCAGGCTTGTTGCCCAAACCAGCCTCTTCCCTGCGTCTCTCTCTCTCTCTCGCTTGTGTGTCTGTGTGTGTAATCTGGTTTTTCTAGTTGAGAGCGGATAATTAAGGCGCACTGCTGCGGCTGCTTCTTCGCCACGTCGCCCGCTCGTTCGTTCGTGAAGCGCGCGCGCGACGTGGCGCGAGCTGCAGTATCGTGCGGCGTGTCTTGCGAGCGCCAGGCGACGGCGTCTCCGCCGCAGAGGAGGAGGTGGGAGAAGCGCCGAGCCGAGATCCTGGTTCTGCAGTCTCGCCTGTCGCACTCACTTGTCCCCCCTTTTTTTTTCCATTTCCCTTTTTTTTTATTCTTGGGTAGGAGCTGCAGTTTAGTAGCGTGGCATTGAGCTCCTCCTGGGGGTGTTGTGTCGCTGTGCACACATGTCTGTCGCACTTGTGCGAGAAGCTACCCTCACCCTTTCAGTATTCTGCTCGTGGGCGCACGTAGAAGCAGATTGAAGGTGTTGGCGAGAAAAATGGCCGTAGAAAATGGTGCATGGCAGATATGATTACTTTGTGCAGTGAAGTCAAGTAAAAGAAACCCTATCGCACAGACGCCCTTTTTTTTTGTTAATGCGGTAGCATTAGGCGGTTGTCATGCTCCCCGCCGCGGTGGCGCAGTGGTTAGGGCGCTCGACTACTGATCCGGAGTTCCCGGGTTCGAACCCGACCGCGGCGGCTGCGTTGTTATGGAGGAAAAACGCTAAGGTGCCCGTGTGCTGTGCGATGTCAGTGCACGTTAAAGATCCCCAGGTGGTCGAAATTATTCCGGAGCCCTCCACTAGGCACCTCTTCTTCCTTTCTTCTTTCACTCCCTCCTTTATCCCTTCCCTTACGGCGCGGTTCAGGTGTCCAACGATATATGAGACAGATACTGCGCCATTTCATTTCCCCCAAAACCAATTATTATTATTATTATTATTATTATTATTATTGTCATGCAGCTCCCGGATTCTCTGTAACGAAATTCCCTGATTAGTCATATTGGGAACACGTGACCCTGATGGCGTCGTCAGGGTCGAGTGACTCGAAAGGAACCGGTCAAAGAGCACCGCCAATTTTGCAGCTCCGAGTGAGTGATTGGTAGCGAGAGGTCACGCGACCTTGAGACGTCGTCACAACCTGGCCACCATGGCACGTGGCAGCCTGCCCACGGAGTTGTGAGCTGCCTTTTAAGCATGTATAACCCGCAGGCTATGTACCAGAATTTATGGTATTCGGTAGTACTGTGCGCCTGTGATCGGTCTTTCTCTCCGAGCTCTGATGACATTGTGGCTCTGTCTGTGCCGGACTGGACATTTGCCTCGCGCTTGAACAGTATAATCTTCCGCTTGCTGACGAATTTGGACGATTGCTAAACAAAATAGCCACACCGCCACCCCTGCGCGCGCGCGCGCGCGCGTGTGTGTGTGTGTGTGTGTGTGTGTGTGTGTGTGTGTGTGTGTGTGTGTGTGTGTGTGTGTGTGTGTGTGTGTGTGTGTGTGTGTGTGTGTGTGTGTGTGTGTGTGTGTGTGTGTGTGTGTGTGTGTGTGTGTGTGTGTGTGTGTGTGTGTGTGTGTGTGTGCGTGCGTGCGTGCGTGCGTGCAAGTTATGCGTCCGGAGTGACGGTTGCGGTATGCAGTTATCAACCCTTCTACAGGAGGGAAGTGCTAATGATAGAAATTTACCCATGGGAACATGTTGCTGAGTTAGTTTGATAATACATGGTTTTTGCTCATACGAAGGCGCAACATAAAACGGACACGAGACATAAAGCGTCCTGTCCACTTTTCTCGTGTCCGTTTTATGTTGCGCCTTCGTATGACCAAATGGAAATTTATATGCCCTTTGATTTTGTTCGCTCAAGCGCCCTGAGCGGACATTTGTCCACCGCGACAATGTTCTTCGATTTCTCGGACCGTTACGCAGGTGTGTGTGCGGGGTCTGCATGTTGTTATTCGCTTATTTGCTCCGCTTGCAGCGTTGTGTTCGCTAACGCGCGAGAGGAGGAGGCACTCCATCCAGCGTATACCTGCGTTTGAACCGGTCCAACAAGGGGAAGGGTGCTGCTGGCTGTTAAGGCGCTTTAACGGCCCTCCCTGCGCCGGGAGCGGGAGGGGGGGGGGGGGGGGGGGCTGACTATCAAGACCACGATAGTCGTGATGGAGATGGCTCCGTGAGCAGAGCCAGCAGAGGACGGTGTACGCGGCGCGATGGAGAAGATATGCATGGGAGAGTTGCTTGGCGAATTTCTTCCGCCAACCGCTTCCTGGTTTCTATATAACGCCCTCCTTTATTTTTTTATTTTTTTGTAATTCGCCCCGAGGGCTTTGCACGCGCTGGGCATAGCCGGGGTGATGTATCGGCGCCGTGAGCGGCCGCTCCTCTGTGTACAGCCAGCGACGCCCGAGCAATTTGCCGCCTCACTTAGTGCCTAGCGCGGAGAGCTCGGCGTGCCTCCGGGGACGGCGGTGCTTTCGTTCAGGCACAGGAGACTGGGTGACCGCGAATGGATCGAGGTTCGCGCAGATGCCGGAGCGGCGTTACCATGAAGGAGGCAACGCGACGATTGTCTAAGGACTCGCAGCACACTAATAGGGATGAAAGGGAGCGATGAGTCCCTAAAAGGAGTCCTCGAGAACTTATTTTCTTGCGGGTTGTCCACACGCCTATATCGGAGTAAAAAGAGGGAATAATACCCCTGTCACACGGGCATTTCGAGGGCCCTCGAACCGATAGTCTATCGACTCAAAGGCGATCGAGCGCTGCCACACGGGCAGTTTCAATGGCGATCGAGTCAATAGCCTATCGAGTCAACGGAGTAGCGCAGAACTCCATCGAGATTTCGAGGGCCTTCGAGCGCTGCCCAAGGTTGCTAGCGTTGCTTCGAGCGGCGCCAAGCGCACTTTCGTACACGACACATTCACGGTGCAAAAACACGAACAAACATTATTCGCATAAAATTTAATGCAAGCAGTCTGTAAAATTATTTTAAAATTATATTAGACTGGTTTTAAGCGCATTGATTTTGCGTTGCAGTCTTTGCGTTGCTTGCGTACTTAATGTTGACAACATGGCGGCACCCTGCCCGCTTCACAGCGATAACAGCTTCGTCGCTAATCCCTCAAAGCAATATCGTGTTCTAAGCTGTTGTATTCGCCTTCGATTTGTCCATTCTTACCCTCGCATAAGGTTTCCAGAGACAAATAGCTCTTGCTTTTCAGATATCAAGGCGATTTCCCAGGTCTTAAGCCTGACGAAGCAGCGCTCCGACAAAGTTGGACTGGCTTGGTTTTGGCTCGTCTTGTATTAGAGTGGCTACAGCAGTGTAAGCATATGTCTCTCGCGTACGTGCAATTAAAAGGGTTTTGAACGACTTTCGCGTATGCCTGTATTTCAGCATTTAGTATACATTTATCAAATATTTTTGTTATTTTTGCAAAATCCAAAGTAGCGATTGTGGCGCCACACATCCGTGGTGTAAGACACGAGAACCATTTCAATGGCCATTGTGATTTGCCGTGTAGCAGCGGCGAGTTCGATGGCGATTGAGAATCTCGAAGACCCTCGACTCGAGGGTGATTGAAACTGGCCGTGTGACAGGGGCATAAGCTGTCCTCTATCGATAAAAGGGAATGTGCTAGAGGATAGTTTACTCCCTTTTTACTCATTCGTCACTTTCGTGGAGTGCGGGGGGGGGGGGGGGGTACAACACCTGTAACTATAGCTTCTTCGCCTCGCTTGAAGGCGGAGTGTGTCTTCCCGCGGCACACTACCGTCTTGTTATCCACTGGCGAGCGCGTTCGTACCCAAAGAATCCGAGTCCTCGGGCTCAACAGCCGAGCGCTCTAACCACTGAGCGACCGGGCTTCCCTGGCATGCCGATGAGTGTTCACAAAAGGACTAGTCGCTCCCCCACCCCCTTCTTTGCCTCACTCCCCAAGCACAATATGTTCTGGAGGGAAAACCGCTTTTGACCCGACTCCCCCCCCCCCCCCTTTTTTTTTTATTGCGACGGCTTTAGAAGGCCCATCACGGAAAAAAAAAAAACCGGCGTTGTAGTCTGTCGTGAAATTCGCTGATAGGTCGAGAGAGTTATGGCGTCATCGGTTCACGTGTCGTACCACCTCCCCACTCCATTTCGAACCGGCGTTGTGGTCTCTCATAAAATTGGATGATTGATTGATTGATTGAACAACTTTTAATTCTATCAGGAAAGACGTTTGTCACCGCCCTGATCCTGACGATATCTCATTCCCCACACGTGATTATGTGCTTCCATGTTCTTTTTTCTGTCTCTCTGGACGGAGAATGTAGGAAGCTGCACCGTGCAAATAAGTAGTAGTAGTAGTAGTAGTAGTAGTAGTAGTAGTAGTAGTAGTAAGTGGTTTTATTAAAATAATAATAAGAAAGGAAAAGATTTCTGCTAGTCCCGGCATCTGCCATCGATACTGAAGCGCCTGAGCTGGCGCAGCGGAAATAAAGGATAGCAGGCAGAATGGAGAAATGATATGAAAGAGGTGAGGGGACAGGAAGAGAGGATAGTGGGAGAGGTAATATACACAAACTATTTACACAATAACGCTCATTTTGTTTTCTGACTTTGTCAATTTTCCCTGCCTCTTTCGCTCGTCTCTTTGCGCCAAGTCCGCACTGGTGTCAGGCGTAGGCTGCAGTGCACGCCTCAGGTGGTCCGAGTGGAATGTAGCTGGTACCGCTGTATCCGCGAGAGGAGCAGCAACCTCGACGAGGAAAAGAGGTGACGCCGGGAAGTGAGTGAGCGAACCGGAGATGGAGATGTGACCGAGCGGCAGGCAGCGCGAGCACCCGTAGCAGTAGTCCGAGCGCTCGCGCGAAACCGAACCACCACGGGCCACGGTAGTACATACACCGTTGGGCTGCGGCGCCATTCGCGTCGTCCGTTGTCGCCGCTGTCGTCGCTTCTCGCAGATCTCTTGCGTGCTCCTGTCCATTACCTAGGCTCTCCTTTTTTTTTTTAACTCTCTCTCTCTCCCTCCATCGTCTCGTCTCGCTGCCCGCTCGTTTGGCGCCTCTTCTTTCTTTTCTTATGTTCGTTCGCTCTCTCTCCTCTCTCTGTCTCCTCGGCTCATTTGCTTCCACGGTGCGCCGGTCGTGGCTCCCCTTCTGCGTCCGCACTTAGCGCCCCCCCCCCCCTCCCTCTTCTGTCTTTCTGCGCCACGGTCACCGCGACGTCTTCCCAACTCCGCTGCTGCACGCGTTGTAGCGCGCCCTCGTTGTCTCTCTCGGGGTGTGAAGCTGACAGTCGTCGGTCGTGCATCGTTCGTTTTCGGGGATGTCCCGCTCCGAGAGCGGTTATTCGCGCAGCAACCGTATACTGCCGGGTCACCCCCACCTCCGGCCCCTCTCCCCCTTTAAACCTGTCACTCGCGACTTGTTGAGGGTACTGGTTCATCGGCGCTTCTACTCCTTCGCCCTTGTTTCTGCGGCTTGTCGGCGAACCTGATTGGACGTTTTTGCGTTTCGTCTCCATCGAAATGCTGGCCCCCCCTCCGCGCTCGGGACTCGATTCCGGGACCTCGCGCTAATCAGCACAACGCCACAGTCGCTGAGCCACCGCGGCTGGTCTCCTCGCAGCAGTAATCAGATTGCCCCTGATGGCCTGTGCGCACAGGCAAGGGACCGTGATTGAGGCGCAGTTTAATGAACCTGACGTGGTTTTCTTGCTGTAAAGGCACAAGCTAAATTTGCTGTCCCGCTAGAACCCACAATGTATTTGTGGTATGGGCGAGGTTTTCTGTCGACGTCAACCTACAGTCTGTCCCGCGATAGCGTAGCATATGGCGCGGGCGGAGGCCTACGTCTGTAGGCTCCCGTCTTGCTATCTTCCCTGTTGGACTCGTAACTTGCTGCTTCCGCCTCTCAGATTAGAATTGGACGCCATTTTTAGGGAAGCGCTGCCTTAATTGCTTGTTGTGACGCACTCGGATCATTTTTTCGTCCTGCCTCCTTGTTGTGTACTGTTGAACCTCGTTGTAACGAAGCTGAATGGGCCCGGTGATTAGTTCGTTATATCCGTTGCTTCGTTATAGCCCGTGTTGACCTAGCTTCCAAGGGGAATCGCCGATACTTCGTCATATCCGTTATTTCATTATAAGCCGTTTCGTTATAGCGAGGTTCGATGTCGGTGCTCGTGCCGTTTGTCATAAACTGCATTCTTGGTAGCTTAATCCAATGCGCAAAAAGTGCGCGTGTTCCTAATTCCTGGCGAGGTTTTTTGCCTTACAGTAAGTATTTTGTTAACTAGACGTAGCATTTGCCCTGCTGGGTTTATTTATTTTAGCCGCCGCGGTGGCTGAATGGTTATGGCGCTCGGCTGCTGACCCGAAATACGCGGGTTCGATCCCGGCCGCGGCGGTCGAATTTCGATGGAGGCGAAATTCTAGAGGCCCGTGTACTGTGCGATGTCAGTGCACGTTAAAGAACCCCAGGTGGTCGAAATTTCCGGAGCCCTTCACTACGGCGTCTCTCATAGCCTGAGTCGCTTTGGGACGTTAAACCCCCATAAATCATTTATTTATTTTATTTATTTATTTATTTAAAACATACTGCAGTCATTGAAGACCAAGCAAGGAGGGCAGTACTAGATCACAAGAAAATGCATTTCTGCGCCACCATTCGCAATCAATCATAATTATATAAAACGAATAGGGTGCAATGCAAACGCGTAATATACAGTAGGTTGAGGAAAAATGAATTAGCAAAGAGTGAAGAAAAAAATCAACCCAGCGTTTTTCGCACACCTTCTTCAAAAACTGTTACATTGTCAGCGGAAAAAACATCTCTTGGAAGTGCATTCCACTGGGTGACGGTGCCTAGCAAAAAAAAAAAAAATTCTTAAATCAGTTTTGCGTTCAAAGATTGATTCCAGGTTGTGATGGTGGGTGTTTAAAGCTACTTTTAGCCTCTTAGAAGTCCACTTCTGCTCTGTGATAATCGAAGTAACGCGTGTAGTCTAGATGAACCTCGCAAAAAAAAAAAAAAGCTTTCCTGTCTAGAAGTTCGAACCGCGCAGGCATGCGCGACTCCACCGCCGTTGTATCGGTACGAGTGAGGCACATGGCAACGCGCAGGGCAGCGTTGAAACGACAGCTTCTCCCTAACCAGTTCGGGCATCTTGTTTCGAAGCCGCGTGATGGTTGTTCGCTGCGCCTGTCAACGCGCGCTCGGGACGACATCACGCTGCATTTTCGACCGCAGTTCGAAGTTGATTTGAAAAACTGATGGGACCCCAACTGCCACTGTATATGTAGTGCGGCGAATATTGATCGGGGCATTTTGCGCCCGTTTCTTTTTCTTTTTTTTTTTGCACACCCTGATCGATAATCGATTCCTCGTGTCGCGCGATGCAGTCGTCCGTCCGGCTTTGTATACGCTGCTGTACGTGCCTGTTGCTCTGCTGGCAGGTGAAAGGTCACGCGTACAATTTGTGCTGCCTGCGAAATTGCTTTGTTTTTGTACCTTCGTTGTTGTGCAGTATGCTCTGATTGTAGTTAGCCCATGAAAGCCTTGGCCGTTTTACGGCGTCGGTCGTTATATAGTCGTACCACTTTCGACTATTGTTTTCTGGATCAAACCTTCCCATAAAGCCTGTTTGGTTGGTCACGAAAACTTGCGAAATCGTGACTGACCTTTCTTTTATTTGCTTTTTTTTATAGCACGATGTGCAAAGCGTGGAAATTCGGACAAATTCGTAGCGCAGTGAGCTAGCTGTGCGCAGGTTCGGTCACTCATGGGGGGAACAGTGGAGTATGCGGTTCTGCGCGGCTCGCGCCGTTGGCGTACCGTCCGCTGCATGTCGCTGGGGAGCAGCAGATCCGCGCGCTCAAACGTTCCCGCTATGAGTGATGAACCCTGTACCCTCGCCGCCATGTTCCCCGCCGCTGAAAGAGGGCTCACTAGGGGCGGCTAGAAACAAATGTGACATTTTGCCCCCCCCCCTCTTTTTTTTTTTTGTTATTCGCTCAGCAAGGTCTGTGCGGGAGCTGACTTCCGGCAGATGCTCACTGCGCTACGTAAATCGGCCGTGTTAAACAAAGCATTCCTCTTCGCTTTCCAAATCTTGTTTGATGATTCAGTTCATTTCAAAGGCAACACATTTGTCGCGCGTTTTCTTTCCTGGGGATTTTACCAGTATAGCTGCATTCAAGATCAGAGAATGGTGCGCGGGTGCGGCAGCGGCTGTGGGCTGGCTGCGGGCCTTTTGTTAGAACACCTGTCGGGAGGCAAATGTAGAACGGGCCGGCCCTGCCTTCGCGGAGGCTACCGCGGAACGGACTCGCGCGGTTGGCCTTAGCTGAATCCGCAGCTGATTCACTTCTTTTTTTCTTTTTGTTTTCATTCCTGCCCGTCCCCCTTGCAACTTATGTCTCTGGCATACATACCCCTGGCGCTCGCACAAGTAGAATACAAATGTTAGTTTTTGTGGGAAAGGAAAGGTATACAGTAATTAATACCCGTGCCACACGCGCACATGAAATGATGGCAATGCTTCAAAGGACTATAGACACCAAGTTTTATAATTGCGTGTGTTTCTTCTTTCAAATGATGCCTTAGACATTAGAATACGTGGATCACCGCGTGGTGTTTGCCTACCGTTGAATACCGACCGTTAAATAATTTATAATTGGATTTCTTCTTGATGCTAGTTGTTTCGGTTTCATCAAGTGCTCTGTGACGTGTAGTAGGTGTTTTTCATGTGCGGCTCGAGTAAAACTGCGATATAAATCGCTGGCGCGTAGTTTTATTTCGCTACAACTCTCAACTTGCTTCTAGGGCTAGAACAACAAACGACTTATCATCGGTTGCATTGCCGTTTATTTTTCATGCCGCCCCATTTGGCGTTAACACCAACTATACCGACAAACAGGTGCCGAAGACACAACTGCGCATGCGCGACTTTAACCGATGGCGACCACGGTATACCGGAACGCACATTTTTACCGTGATACCGTAATGGCCGACGGCTTGCGCCTTCATTCGAGTAGAAATTCGGACCTTGCGTTGTGTCACCTGATTCATTAGCTACGAATCCTCATGTTTCCGATAAGCATTGACCTACATTCTGGGATGGAAGCTACTATACTTCTCTGTGCGATGTCAAATATATCGCGTGAGAAACCCGCCGATGCCGAGCGCAGTGCGGCGGCTTGTCGAGCGTTTGACCCCACGATTTGCACTTCTACGAAGACCCGCTTTGCCAAGTGACACGCTACTTGAGCAGTATCTTATCTAGATACTCATGCACTCCCGCGCTTTTGGTATCGCGGTGTGCGCTCATTTTAGAAAATTCACTGCGAGTAAATGCACTCCTATGCAGTGGGCGTTGGGACGGCCGGACGTACTGTAGACAAGGCCGAGAGGAAGTTTGGTAGAGAAGTATGTAAGATGCACGACAAATGGTCTCTCCAAGGGCTGAAATAAAGGCAGATACAAACGGTGATAACATGTAGTCTGCCTTTGGAACCATAAACTGAAATGCGTGAGCCAGCTTGACCTGCCGTTCTACCGGCATCTGCTGCTCAGAGGTCAGCGGTTCGGCACTCCTGTGGGCTGCCTTTCTCTTTTTCTGGGCTGCTGTTCATTTCAGAATGCCAAAAGTAAAAAAGAAACTCCCACGCAATCTTTTTTTTTTTTCGTGCCATGTAGTTAGGGTTGGATAAATCATCTCTACTGCCAGCGTCAACGCAGCGGCAGCTTGTTCGCCGCTGTACGCAAAACTGCGGCGCCCGTGTTGTTGAAGCACTTCCAGTACTATACGGTACCGGATTACGCTATGCTAAAATTCTTTTTGTGAGCGTTTCATGGTAGTCGCCTGAAAATATTTTTGTAATCCATAAATAAACCAAACCAATATTGATTGGTGTTTATTCATTGATTGGCTGACAGCCGCCGCAGTGGCTGAGTGGTTATGGCGCTCGGCTGCTCGCCCGAAAGACGCGGGTTCGATACTGGCCGCGGTGGTCGAATTTCGATAGAGGCGAAATTCTAGAGGCCCGTGTGCTGTGCGATGCCAGTGCACGTTAAAGAACCCCAGGTGGTCGAAATTTCCCGAGCCCTTCACTACGGCGTCCCTCATAGCCTGAGTAGCTTTGGGACGTTAAACCCCATAAACCATAAACCATTGATTGGCTGAGTGAGCTTGTCGTGTACCACGGCTTAGCGACATCCGTGTAGTTGGCACTCAGCGTCGTAGTATAGACTAGCTCGATATTCGATCCCGGGCAGGTCGCGTCCCTTTCGAGCGTCAGTGTGACGGCACGCTATAGAGCGGTGCAGTCGCCAGAATCCCCGTCGTCATACGACGCCGGTGAAGACCCGGCATGTGTAGCGGTTGTGCTCTCATCGGCGTTGGCGATCCCTCTTCGTTACATTCCATTTCGCTCGCTGTTCCTTTATTTTCTCTTCTGACTTCATTTTTTCTCTCTCTCTCTCTCTCTCTCTCTCTTGTACCGGGCGAAACTTAATCGGACAAGTGCCGTCGCTGAATGTGAGAGCAGGCCGTTGCGCGACGCCTTAGTCCCTGGCGGGAAATTTGACACCGTCATGGCGCGCCTATTTCTCCGCCCTCGTTGTTGGCGGAGTTTATCCACTTTTCGCGTACAGTCGAATAATTGTGTGCAGGAAATATGAAAGCAACGCTCGCGGCGTTTACGTGCAGTAGCGACACTGCGCGTTACTGTCCTTTGTTTAGTGCTGCACGTTTTTCCGGGAGCTGGACGGTTCCCCCCCCCCCTCCTTCCCCCCACCCTCTCCACCTTCCTCCCGCGCGGGCATAACACGTGGACGCTCGCCAGTCCGTGCTCGGACGAAGAAAGCATGGCGCCTGCAGCTCGTACACGCGTGCAAAGCGGGCCCTCTTTCTTTCGCTCTATCTTTGCAGTCGCTGTGGCCCCGTCTTTATAGACGCTGGCTGGCTCGCTTGCACCGCGGGCG
Source organism: Amblyomma americanum (assembly GCF_052857255.1). Lineage (NCBI taxonomy): Eukaryota > Metazoa > Arthropoda > Arachnida > Ixodida > Ixodidae > Amblyomma > Amblyomma americanum. Next base: position 41,956,920 of record NC_135498.1, on the reverse strand, counting down.
GGGTTGAAGTGCCGGTCGCCCCTTGCTGGCCGCGCGCCTGAACGGAAACGCGCGACCCGCTGCGCCCCCCCCCCCCCTTTTTTTTTTTTCAGCGCCGTTCTCTCAACGCTCGATGCCTTGAAAGGCGGTCGTTGCTGCGACTCTCGTTTCGGTGGCGAGGAGGAGATTATTCTCGATTTAGCGAAACGACGCACATAGCGTCGTCGGTCGCTTTTATTGGGGAAAAGCGTAGCGCGACGTCGCTGTGTGTAATCGAAAACTGTGACGTCATCGTCCGATGGGCGGTCGCGTCGAAGAGGCGTGCGCCCGGTTACGTCGCACCCTCTAGCGTTGATAGGATTGTCATGGTCGTGTTTGTGTCTATCTGTCATGCTGCTTGTTTCACTTACCTTTACGCGGGCCCTTGACGCAGCCTTGTATATCAGGAAGCTGACCTAGCTGTTCCTTGTTAAGAACAAGTCTCATCGCTCATCTCACCCCGCGCTTCGGCCTCTCGCTGGGCCTCGGCCCAAGGTGCAGGTGATGAACTAGCAGAGTATTTAGGCGTCGTACGAGGGTTTCTGCGTTGCGGTGGTGGTGGTGGAAAACATTTATTCGAGGCTATTTACAGGAGAGAGTGGGGACTGGCCTTAAGGGCCAACCCCTTACAAATTCTAGGAGAGGTCCCTAGTCCGGGACCCCTGTGGCTTCCGCGGCCTATCGGGCCCTAGCGATGAGGGCTCTTTGGCTAGATCTGTAACGTAGAGCAGCCGAGCAGGGCAGCCTCCCAGTTCTCTGTGGTAGGTGAGGGGAAAGGGGGGTAAGCAGGGTTAGAGGGGCATGTCCACACCATGTGGTACACGTCCGAGAACGCGCACCAGCAATGCGGGCACTCCCCGTTAAAAGCCGGATTAAAATATGGCAGCATTGCCGGGCACAGTATACCGTGTTGGTATATAAGCGAAGGAGGCAACGGTCCTCGGTTTTGGCTGCGGTTCGCCCAGCTAAGCTAGCCATGTGCTGCGCTTGCAGGTTTTTGCCGCCACTGACGGAACCAGTGGCCTCAACTTCGCGTAACCACGGGGTAACATAGGGGCTCACCTCCTTTTGTATGCGTCTCAAGTATGTCGAGAATACTGAAAAAAAAAAAATGTTGGTACATACGCGAGAAGCTGGGTGAAATTGCTGAACGAAATTTCATTTCTTGGTGTCTCGCCGCTTGTAAAACCTCCTCTTTTCAATGGAAGTCCCCGCATTGTCATTAGAACGTGGTAGACCGTTGATACAGGCCAACTTGAGTTTGACCTTACTGTCGCTTTAAAAACGAAATAGAAAAATACAGAGGGCACTTAAGACTGCTTACATGTCGTGAAGGCGAAAGCATGACTGTCTCATCGTGAGTTTATATGTCGTCGGTTGGAATCCTTGTCGCGAACTATCATCCAACCTGACTAAGAGGCGTATGCTATATGCAACGAGAAATTATATGACACCACCTGGAAAGCTGTACGACAAACGGTTGCTTCACAATTCTGGTACGAATGTCACCACATGGATGACACCACATGAAGGTCCGCCAGTTATGCCTTGCTATAGCCAATGGCTAGACTTGGCGATTGTGGCTCGGCTTGAGCCAGTGAGCAGGCCTGTGCACTTTCCTTTTCTTTCTTCCTGGCAACAACAGACAGACATGGCTGTTGCGACGCCATATTTTTAACGACGGTCGCCGACGGAATTTCGTCTAATGGGGCTAGTAAGGCTTTCGTCTTAATAAATACCTTACTCTGTGCACTAAATTCAGAGCTGAGCCAGTGAGCAGGCCTGTGCACTTTCCTTTTCTTTCTTCCTGGCAACAACAGACAGACAGACAGACAGACAGACAGACAGACATGGCTGTTGCGACGCCATATTTTTAACGACGGTCGCCGACGGAATTTCGTCTAATGGGGCTAGTAAGGCTTTCGTCTTAATAAATACCTTACTCTGTGCACTAAATTCAGAGCTTCGTTTACAACCCCGTGGCATGGGCCGCCACGGTATGCGGAAGCAGGGAGCTCTGTAGGCATTGCATGGTTGCAGGCGTGGCTGCTTAAATAATAAAAATAAATAAAAATTTAAGCCGCTGTACTTTCCCCCATGTGCGGTATGGTGGTGGCGGCCCCTTTATTGCGTCCGACGCGTTTGAGTCCGCTCGCTTTTGTGCGGCGACGATGATGACGGCGATGGCGCTGTTTGGACTCGGTTAGCCCCCTCCCCTCTTCCGCCCAACGCCGCCATCTTTTGCTCCTCCTCCTCTGCTTCTTTGCGATTCCCCATCTCGCGTCCCCTCGCCGGGCGCGCAATGCGAGCGAGCCTGAAACAACGCAAAGAGGCGGCCTGCGCCTGCTTTTTATCCCGGGAGGGGTTGATGAGTCATGCTCGTTTTCAAACCAAGTGGAGGAGGAGGAGGAGGGCTACAAGGGTTGGGCGCCCACCCTGCCTGCCGCGATCCGGAGGAGGGCCGCGCGCGTGGTGTTGAAGCCCCCGAGCGCGCATTCGGACGCCGGGGGTGATTGCCTCGAGGGGAAAAGCTTGCTTGCACAGGCGTCGGTTGGGAACGGAAGGGAAAGCGAGAGAAAAAAAAAGAGGAGTCGTGCATCTCGGCGCGGAGGGAATGCGGGAGAGTAGGGTTGCGCGTGTACCGCCTTGCTCATGCTTGTAGTCCGCGTCGCTTGGTCTCGGCTTCCTTGCGGTGTGCAGGGTTGGTCGGAAGTCTCCAGGCCACAGGGTCAGCTTTTGAGCGGTTTGGTGGGGCACCTGCGACGCCCAAGAAGCTAGAAAAAATTAGGGAGGGTGAGGAGGATTTTCTTCATGTCCTCCGAGGGTCCTCTTAGGTACGGGTGCGGACAAAAGTAAATGAAGCGCGCCATTGCATTCTAACTTTTTTCACGCGTTGCCTAATCAGAATTGCCAGCTATGGTGAGCGCACTTTGGTAGTGCGCGCTTACTCATGAACAAACGAAGCTTCCCCATTTCAAATAAGAAAGGCGTGATTGCGCTTAGAACGGAATAATGCGCTCCATTTACTTATGTCCGCATCCCTACGTAGGCGCGTTGCATAAGTGCACTGTTCATAAGCAGCTCCTGTGGCATGGGGAGTTTTGACATGCGCCACCGTTAAGTTCATGGAGCACGCATTTGGCGAAGAATTATCTTTTTTTTTTAATCTGTGACGCGTTGTTCGAGATGTAACTGTGGCGGTGTAAGTACCATGCTCTAAATTAGGCTGAATATATGTGTTCCACACTGCGTACAAACACGATGGTTAAATTGTTTTTTTTTTTTTACTAATGCAGTGTTCCTTGAACTGCGGGTGTGAGGTGCCCTAGACGCGCGATAGCTTAATTATTTCTTTGGTCGTGTGCCTCTTTCTGTTAGTGAGAAACATGTTGAGTGCCCGGAGAACGAAATAGTTATTGAGAAGAAAAAGAAAACTACCAGGTGGGCTTTAGCAATGAATCTGGAACTCTTGGAGCACTGATATGGCTTGGAACAGCGACTTCAAAGGGTTTGGGGGAAAAAAATAGCTGAAACCGAATTTATCTGTGCGTTACTTATGTTTGCACTGCGCGTACCAAGCAAACAAGTCGGAACATTTCAAGCTCTTCGCGTGCGCTTCAAGTGTTTCAAGTGTTCGTGGTACACAGGGAAGCTTTTCAGAGCCTGTAGAGCCGCCTTCTGCACCACGCACCTTGTTGTATCGTACGTCCAGGAATTAAAAAAAAAAAGCTGTGCTTAATTTGTCTTTTATTTCTAGCACTGCATCCCAGCTGTATTTTATTTTCTTTTTTTTCCTACCTTGCTTACTTGCGTGTATTCCTTCGGAACCCGACTAGTGAACGTTGTGCAGTAGTACGAATGGGCGGTAGAGCATATATGCGATGCATGGTACAGGTTAGATATATGTAAACGGTACCCTTTCGCTTTTTTCTGTGAGGAGAGGCGATTGTCAGCGAGGGCAGGCGGTGGTTCTGAGGTAGAAGGGGGGGGGGGGGGGGGGGGTTGTGCAGCACGCACATAGCCTCGAATGCTCCCACAGGATCACTGTGCCGTGCCAAGGTCCTGGATATACGCTCGCAGGAGGTCCTCACGCGTTGGAATCCGGGCATTCTGATGAAAGCGCCGTGTCTAATCAATAGTATTGGCAGTTGCATATAGCTACCAAAGGCGGCAGTCTATCCCGGCGGTCTGTGGGCTACCAAAGCAACATTTTTGGACTATAATGGACGCCGTATATGGGTTGGCTCCCAACTGGTTTCAACCTCGTGGGCGGTTCTTTAACGTGCACCGTAATATTACTTTTACTTAACGCGAGTATTTGCATTTAGCTTCTTTTTTTTAACTACGTGCTACTTATGGCTGACAGTGGTGCTGTGAACACTTCTTAGGCAACACTGGTTTTTCGTCGCAGTGTGTGTGTGTGTGCGGGGGGGGGGGCGTAGTTGTCCTCTCGCTCGTGTTGTGCTAGGGCCATATCTGCTGTTTGCGGTTGTAAGTGACGGTGAAAGAAGGCGTCGCCGGTGTAGGCTTTCAGTTTCCGTGGAGAACGCCTGCTGCTGTGCTTCTGAAAACTCCAGAACAATGAAAAAAAAAAAACTTGCATCTAATGTGTTTTAAGTTTCTTAATATAAAGCACTTATTTGTCCGTTTTTTTTTTTGCGAAATGACGGCGTGTAGACACTGCGAACGAGGGTGCACTCGGTCGCGTTTCGGAGGCATTTAAAACACGAAAGTCTCTGCGATGCTCTGTTTACTCGAGAATGCCATTTGAACCGAGTATGGTGTTGATTTTAAGGAATTTCGGTTCGATGTCATTGCAGCGCCCTTGTAGCAGGGTGTCAGTCATTTAAGTAGGTGCCCTTTTCTTCCACCCCCCCCCCTTTTTTTTTTTTTGTACAGTGTCGTTTTGCCGAGGTCCCGTGGAGGGAGAGGCGATTATTTGATTTCCCTACGATCTGCGAGTGCCAAGCCGTTCCTAGGAGAGCTGCTGTCGTTATACGTCGAAATAGACGATACTTACTGGGGCGACGCTGTGGTGGTGGTTGGGTGAGGGGAGGGACGCTCCGTCTTCTTTTGGTTGCGGGAGAGAAAAACCGGTTCGTTGGGCAATATTGATTTCTTGGCGAGGAAGAGAATGGGCAGCTGTAGCAGCACCCCGTACGTCCCCCGTTCTGTGGCTCCCCTTTTGTTCCGCACATTTTTTCCTCCTCCTCGCCCTCTGCTATTTCTCATTCGCGCTCCCTGACGAATGCCTGCCGCTCCCCTCCCTCTTGTCTCCCTTTGTAGCTGGTGTGTGTGTGCGTAGTAGGCCTTGCCCGCTCTAGGGTATCTGCCTCCGCGCTGTGTACGCTCTTGTGGCCGTGCATGCGCTTTAAACAAAAGAGGGCGCTAGCAGTCTACTCTACCGCCCCCGTTCACGAACGCACCCGCGCGCGAACGTCGATAGATGGTCGGGTAATGGCTGCGTCGCCCTGCTTGCTTGCTTGCTTGCTTGGTTGCTGCCTCAGCGTTTGTTATGCCGGATGGCGTGCGTGACTTCGGGACGCGAATGTATTATTGCGCGCATTCTCACTCAATAACGGCTCCGTTCTAACACGCTGTTCTTAGTGCGGAAAAACTGGGGAGTGCCTTTTTTTTTCTGTCAGTTTTATTTCGCCGATGAACAGAAGGAAATGAAGAAAACAAGGCGTTTTTTTTGTGTGTGTGTGCTTAATAGCATCGGCTCGGGGCGCAAAGCAGTGCGGCCAGAAGAACGTTGTCCAGTGTTCCTCGTAGTGACGTTACGGAACGGCTCTACGATGGACACCTTTAGCATACCGCGTTACCTATAGTGATTCTAGTCCACTATAGTGTTACCGTTACCGAAGTGCCACGAGCCCGGTGCTGGAGGCACGCGCGCAGCTGCCGGGTGCCTAGCGCCATCTGGCGCCGTCAGGGCGATTTGCACGTGCGCATTGGCTGCGCGCTGGCTGCCGGTAACACGGTACACGGTATGCTAACGGTGTCTAATGGTGTGAGGTGACGACAATGACGTTAACCCGTGCAAGTGCGCCTGCGGGCGTTCCTTTTAGGCCGGCCTGTCTCCTCTCGCTGCCTTGTGTCTCGTTCGAATTGCTGCGTAAATATATATTTCAAGATCTCTTGGTCGCCTCTTTGATATGAGTGCGAACAGGCACTGCCCCTTTTCGGGGCCTCAGTGCCGATCCAAGTTATCGCTGCCCGTCGATACAGTAAGCTTGCAGAGGAAGACAGTATGCTTTCCATTCTTTTACTCAGTCTTTAACTCTTTCTTGCACGTATTCTCTCTCTAGCCCCGTCGCCGGTTCTACTGTGCATTGTTGCGCAGAATCTGAACCCCCCCCTCCCCGTTTTCAAGCTTTTTCTGAACTTAATCATAATTGGTATTGGGGGGAAAGGAAATGGCGCAGTATCTGTCTCGTATATCGGCGGACACCTGAACCGCGCCGTAAGGGAAGGGATAAAGGAGGGAGTGAAAGAAGAAAGGAAGAAAGAGGTGCCGTAGTGGTGGAGGGCTCCGGAATAATTTCGACCACCTGGGGATCTTTAATGTGCACTGACATCGCACGGCACACGGGCGCCCTTTGCGTTTTGCCTCCATAAAGACGCAGCCGCCGCGGTCGGGTTCGAACTCGGGAACTCCGGATCAGTAGCCGAGCGCGCTAACCACTGAGCCACCGCGGAGGGTGCAGTGCGACAATTTGTGGCAGATCGACCGCTCTGAACTTCTTTCCCGGTTTTCTTGCGTTATGCGTGTTTCGCGTCGCTTCTTTTTGTCGCGGAGTATTGGTGGGCCTTTTCCTCGTCACTGCTTTGGTACCAGGGACATTTAGAATAGGGTGACCTATCGGTCAGTGGCACAGAGGAATAGCGGGGCGCCATTGCGCGGGCGCAGAACAGTAACCGGATGGGCGTTATTAGAGGGTTTTAGCCGCACCTCACGGTAAGCATGGCAACTTATACCGTAACGGATACGGCAAATGTGGCTACAGGCAAGTCTGCCAACAGGAGCAGCGGCAGCGCGTTACCGTATTTGCCGCACGGCTGTCCGGATGCGCTAAAACTGTCTGTTGTCCTGTTCCTGCGCACTAAAAGTCTAACTGCTGCTCACTGCATGTTGAGAAGCACAGCGCGGCCAGATCTGTTACTGGCGCACCGATCCGTTTAAGCCGCAGTGCGCCCTTCAGCAGGATAGCATCGCACTGTGACTATCGGAAAGTGAGAGAATAAAAAGAAAGGGGGGGGGGGAGAGAAAGGACAGGAGAGGTTCGTCAGCGGTAGCTCGTTTTTAGCTTCGCGCCTCGTCAGCTGTTCGACTTTCGAAAGGATGAGATTCGGGCTATTTTCGTTCGGTTGAAGCGGCGAACTTTCCCGGCGACAGCAGTGATAATAGCCCTTCTGACCGTCGCCGTTATGCCGGTCACTTACACTTCTGTGTAGATGCTGCGCGGAGGAGGAGGAGCGGGCCCGGTATTTGGCAGCGCGCTAGCGGTTGCCAGAAAGCGACGCTTTTTTATTGTGTTTTTTTAACGGCGCGGGAGGTGGGGCACTCGGCTCATTTTCTTTCTTCTTTTTTGTGTGGTTTCGTGTGTTGGGCTTGTTAGCTATCCTTACGTCTCGTCGCGCTTCGTTTTCGTTTCTAGCTTCGGCAACTCCCGACAACCTACCACAGAGGCCCGTGAAGAATTTGCTCTGTCATATGTTTGTTGCCTCGATTAATTTTGCTTGCGTGGTCAGTTCTTGGACGCACAGTTCTCTGCTGTGCAACAACCCGTCTCAAAATTTTCAGTATAGACTGTCTGTAGACTGGCTTGATTTTTTTTTTTGCGACCGATTGACGGGCCCGTCACGCTGACGTGGCCGTTTCATCGTCGCCTTGCTGTGTTTATTCGGGTTTCGTGGAGTTTTTCTTTTTTTGCTCGTTTTTGTTTATGATGATCGTGAATTTTTATGGCGCAAGGGCATCTGGGGGCCAAAGAGTGCCATGGCACAATGTGTTTTCGTCTTCTCAAGGTGGGATCAGAGACCCGTTTACGAGCATTTCGCCCTAAAGAATTTGAGTACCAGGCCACGGGAAAGAGCGTGTGCACATTGAATCACCGGTAGGTACCCGGCGGCACTGGTGATCGAACCCCGAACCTCGATCCCGCATGCGAAGTGGATGTCCGAACCACTAGGCCACCGCTGCGGTATTTGCATGGTTTATTTCCTTTTTTTTTTGTTACTTCCTTTATTTCAAATAAGCGATATGGAGAAACCGCGGCCTGTCCCGCTGCCGCGAATAAGAGAGCCAAGCGTGCGATTCCTGGTATCTTGAATTGTTTTTTATGGAATTAGCCCTAACGTTCGTGTGCACCGATTTCTCTAGGGCTTTCTGCATCCGATGCGGATGCAGACAATGGGGCGCAACCGGCATCGCTCCACAAAGTATTGCTGGACCGTTGACGCGCTATTCGCGGACCAACGGTCGACGGAATATGGGGGAATGAAGTCTGTGTGATTGATTGACCTGCATCCGTCCTGAACGAGTATCCGTGTACAAGAGGGATTATCTTCTTTCTATCTTTCTATTTGAAGTTCGCCTTGCGTTTTCGCGGCCCGAACTATGCGCGCGTTTTAGGTTGTACGTTTTGTTATGCGATTTACATCGGTGCCCAGTTGGCTACACTAATGCCGACGTCCGAAACTGATCCCGCGGGCGTACGGAGCGCTCAGAGGGGAGGGAAGCCAGCCGTTACCGCTGTTGCGACGCGCTGCTCGCTGTCTTCGCTGCCGGGAGGCTAGCGCCACCCCGTCGACAGTTGGAGAAGCAGGGTGGAGCGCTGCGCGCCGTGGCTCCGACGCCCCTCCGCGCCGCACCTCGTGCCGATCCTTTTCCCGCGAGAGCAGATTCTGGTCCACGTGGCAGCATCCACGTGCTCGGCGTTTCCGGCAGCGCGTGTATGCGTGCGTGCGGGACTGCGAAAAAGGTTGACCCCGAAAGGTTGAACTCGGTCCGGCTAATGCACCCTTGAAATGATGATTTGGAGGTTAGGATGCATGGATCACTGTGTGGTATTCCCAATCGCAACCGCTCAATAATTTATAACTGAATTTCTTCCCTCGTGTTGTCTCGGTTTCATCAACTCAACGATGGCTATGGCGTGTAATTGGCCGTTTGGTCACGTGGAAGCTTTAATTCACTACAACGCTTACACCAGCATGGTTCAAGGGCTGGAGTGACGTGTGTTCCCTGCCTCTTTATCATCCTGGTCTGTTGTAGCCTTCCCCGGTAGACTAGATGACTAACATATCCGGTGAGCATTACAGAGCGCTTCCTCCTATACTCCGTTTCATACATAGCTGTCTACACAGCCAAAGGTACGGAAGTAGTCCGTCAAAAAAAAAACTAACAAAATGTGTCACTCCGCCTCGCGTCGTGGCTGCGTGGTACGAAGCGCGGGCATGTTTGTTCATTTTGTGAGGGGGCCCAGGTTCGATCCTCAGCGTAGGTTTGTTCTTTTTTTATCTTTTTTCGGCGAATCTCTAGATAGAAAGTCTAAATGCGAGCCATATATAAGTGGCCTTTTTTGTTATCAAAATGAAATGACTTCTTTAATAAGAAGCGTGCTGTTAACTTTTTCCGCAGGGAAACGAAAGTGAAGTGTGAGTTGGCAACGGACGTGCTGAGAGGCGCTGTTTTTCGGTGTTCACGGATTTTTTCGCATGCTGCACACAATGAATCATTAATTGTGGGGTGATAGAATTCAGTGTGGCTTCAATTATTTTACTCCGCCAGAAAGACCTTCTTTCTTAAACCTCACAACTGTCCGAGGGCTCACTCCGGTCATCTCGCCCACAATTGCGAGAACGTCACGCACAGTCTTCTCGGGGTGGAGCTTCCTTATGCTTGCGTAGACATTAACTATCACCGCCTTGCAGTCTTTAGAAAACTTTGGAGACTTCACCTTGGAAAAGAGGCGAACAGGAGATGTTTTCGAAGTCGAAGCGGGGGAAGAAAACAAGCGAGCAGGTGACAGCGACGCCATTTTCACAAACAGACCTGCCGGCTCAGCTGCGAAAACCTGATACAGGCGGCGCCTGAGAAAACGAAAAATCTGCGTCACTCGGTTCTGGAAAACATAAAAGAAAAATCAATCTATTTGCAAAATAAAACACTTCCATCGGTCTACTATAATATCAGCTACTGTTCACTTTGCTTGTCAATTCATTTCTATTTTTATTTTTGACGCACTATATTATGATGCGGACGAGGATCGCAAACAGGCACCGTAGCCTTGGCTGCGTAGACAGCTAAGTATGAAACGGAGTATAGTCATGTGTATGCACATCGCGCCACTTTCGCAGATGGTAGTTTTTTTTTTTTTATGCCCAGAAAAACAACCTTATTGTAGGCAATAAGGAGCCTACAAGGCGGTACATGTAAGCTCCCTATAGCTGGCAACTTACTGTCGCGTCGCTTGCGGCGACACCGCCGAGCTGCTCTAAACGCGTATACGATGGGGGGGAAAAAAGGGGGGGGGGGTTGCAGCACGCAGCCAATGGCTGCTTGCCAAAACGCTCCACGCTTGTAACCATCTATGCTGACCGTATAGGTCCTGCACGGATTTTGGTCGGCAGTTTCGTAACTATAGACACAGACTGATTGAAGAACTCCGGCTGCTTCGTGTCTTTCAGGATTGGGACAGCTACGTTCAGGCATGATTGAATTATGTGCCACCCTTCCTTCCTCCCTCCCTCCGTGGCGCAGATGAAGAACGGGATAAAAAGAGACAGCAAATAACAAACGCAGTTGCGGCGCATGCGGTGCGCCGTTCTGTCCCCCCCCCCCCCCCCTTTTTTTTTTCTCTTTCTTTCGCTCAGCTAAGGGGGACAAACAAGGGACGGAGTGCGCATAGCTGTAAGCTCCCGAGCAGGGTTGTCCTGCTCGCTGGCGGGTCGCATTATTTAATGTGGCTACAGGCGCTCCGGTTTGAACAGCCGTCTCCTCCCACCGCGCCTCCGTTTATTGGACGAGTGCGGAGGAGGAGGAGGAGAAAGAATACAAGGGGGGCAGTGCGGTGTAGTGAGTTGACGCGCTGCCCGCCTCTAATTACGTGCAGCGCTCTCTGGAGGAGTGGCTGAATGCCGCGCTGTCGTAGATGCCGCACAACGGTAGTTCAGCCGAGAGCCGCGCCGTGACACCAGTTTGTTGTCCTCTCTGCAAGGGTCGAGACGCGTGTTCGCTCAAAAGAAGACTGGGGAAGGTGGGGTGCTGTGAATCGAGCCTCGTTATTGGGAAAAGGAGAAAAATTTCGAGACCTTTCGCTCTAGGCCGCGTTGTTACTGTACAGAAAGGAGAGAGCGGTGCCTGTATGCTTCTATATAAGCTGCTTAACATAAGCTGGAAGGAAGCATTCAGGTGTGTCTCCGCAGCGTTGATAATTCACGGCGGCGCTCAGCACGCTTCAGCTTCGGCAGCGCTGCGCCGTAATTGTGGGAGCTGGGCGACAGCGCTGCGGACGCTGGTCGGTGACTCAACGAAAACAATCTGGCGAATGCGTGCGTGCCGCGTGTCCGCAGAGGATGAGGAGGTAAAGCGTTGAGCGAGTGGAGCTGGCGTTAGCGCAGTGCAGCGCACGGCGCTGCTGCTGTCCACCCGTTGTCGGGCGTGCTGTAATAATGAATAGGGCACACGGAAGCTGACCCTTTCTTTTTCGCCGGTTTTGTTCGCGTCTTTGCGCAAGCCTTCGGGAGCGACTGCACCGGTAGCTGGTCACCCCTCGCCGCGGTCGGTCATTGGCAACCTAAAAAAAGTTCATTTAATTGTAGCGACAAAAAAAATTGTGGAACATTTGTACCGCCGCATGGCATGTGTGACGGCGACTTCTGTATGACGGCTGTGGGTCTTGCTGCGCGCTCTGGTTGCCACGATTCACTAAGCCACATAAGGACTAAAAGCTCCAGAGTGGTTATTCTGCTGGGGACTAACTTGCAACCGTTACTCGCCGGGAGACAAATTCCAAAGGGACGTCAGCCACCTTTCGTTGCCAGGCTCTCGCGCGAGTGTTCAGGCACTGTCCGAGGTATAACCGCGCGCATGTAGTGTTCTGTCGCTAATTAATCGCGCGCGCGGCGCAGTGCACACGCGGCCGATGTTGGAGCGCCCGGCCGGACATCGTCTGAAGTGGCACACACGGAGCGTTCACGTCACGCCGCGCACTATGCTTAGCAATGAGCGAGGGACGTCAAACCCGCCTACTCTATAGTATAATCTAAGCAGGAGTACGCCTATACGGGAGTAAAAAGGGAGTAAGTTGTCCTCTGGAACACTCCCTTTCATAGAGGGGAGGGTCCTAGAGAACAACTTACTCCCTTCTGTTTAGAGTGCTTTAGATGAATGCACAGTGGCTCACCATTGCTCTGGCACGGGTGTGCGCACTGCCGCATGACCGCAGGAGGGCGGCCTAGTGGCTTTAAATCCCCCGTATCCTTAAAGGGGCTCTGAAACACCTTCTGAGGAGAGTACGTAAACTCGCACCGGAGGCTACTACTGAGCCGGAGTTCCCGGGTTCGAACCCGGCCGCGTTTCGACGGAGGCGAAACGCAAAAGGCGCCCGTGTGCTGTGCGATGTCAGTGCACGTTAAAGATCCCCAGGTGGTCGAAATTATCCCGGAGCCCTCCACTACAGCGCTTATCTCTTCCTTTATCCCTTCCCTTACGGCGCGGTTTGGGCGTCCACCGAGACGTGAGACAGTTACTTCGCAATTTCCATTCCTCAAAAACAAAAAAAAAACATTTTTTTTTCTTCGTTGAAACACCCTGTATATACTGTGTGCGCAGGTAGGAGAAATAGTTCCAAGCCTCCGGAAGCAAGGGATTTTTTTTCAGTAGTTGTGGTATACGCTGGTCTGTTCGATGGGGGAAGTGAGGAAGGTATTGTCCGGAGTCCCTAGGCGGCGCTGCGTCGGTCGCGGTTATCGCGAGTACACCGCTGGCTGTTTGCGGAAGTCGGCGGCTGTGTTTGCTCTGCTCTTGCGCGCGCACTGCGGCGACGGGTGCACAGCTGCGGCCGTGCGTGTGTGGAGGTGTCCTTGCCGTTTTTTGTGTACTACTTCTGTATTTCTCCTTTTTTTTTTGCCGCCCTAGAAGGGAAACTGGGGGCGCCCCAGCCGCCGGACATTTTCGTCTAGGGAATAGTGTATACGTTCGCGCTCGGCTGCGTGCTTTCCTTGCTAGATTCTTTTTCGCCGTGGAGCGCTCCGTGCGAGTTTTCCCGTGCTGCCCGACTTTCAGCGACGCCGCCTGTTTCGTTCGTGCGTTTTGTAATTTTTTTCTTTATTATTTTCTCGGACCTTATTTGGGAACAACGCACGAGCGGAGTGCGTTGTTGTTTTTTGTCCTCCGCTCACGTCTGCTACGCGTCATCACAGCTCGGACTTTCTGTTGGCACTCTCCTGGTGGAAGCTGCTTCCGGTTAACTTCCCAGTATTCTCTTTTGAGTCTCTCCCTCCCAACCTCTTTCGTATGGGCTTTCCCTTCTACCCTTTTTCTTATAGGCTTTTTTTTCCTTTCTATGCTCTTTCGTATGGGCTTTCCTTTCTACCCTCTTTCGTATGTCTTTTCCCTTCTACCCTCTTTCGTAAATGCTTTCCCTTCTACCCTTTTTCGTATAGACCTCCTGCATGTTTGTAAACAAACAAGGTGGCGCTGCAGTCGCTAGCGAGCTCGTGGTAGGCAAAAGGCCAGGGAGTGTCGTCGCGGAGAGGTGTTGAGCGCTGGTTTTCAAGGCTTGTAGGCGCGTTTTCAGTTTCTGCGAATCACATCAATGGTTGATGTTTACAGCTTAGTAATTTCTTGAAGTACACGAGCTCGCGTTGGCCACGTGCGGCGTATTCAGAGAAATAGTTCGCCACTGTGTATCGTATATATGGTTAGTAGTAAACAGAAAGCGTTTCTGCCGTTGATTTCTACGCTAGGCATTGAATAAAATAGGAAGTTTTTGGCACTCTGCTCTAGCCAGAATGATTTTGTTTCGGGACAGTAGTGAGAGGATGTGCTGGCGATCTTTCGGCGGAGCAGACGTGCGCTCACCGTCTGCTGACATACGTAGGTGTCATGCTGTGCGAAAAGTGGGGACAGCGTCGTGTACTTATTCTCCTCTAGCTGTCCCGCTTAAGCGCTGCTTTTATCCGCAGGATCACGCACCAGCCAGGCAGACATCTCCCCTTGTTAAACTGATCGATTAGGTGAAATTTTTTTATTTATGGAATTATTTTCTTTCTTAGCCCTGGGGTGGTGTTTCGTGACGAAAAATTATAGCAAAATATTAAAGTACGCTTTCGAGATGCGGGGTCGTCGAAAATTGTGAGGTAATTCCTTTGAGGCTTTCTTTGAGTTCAGGGCCGCATTTCTTTGACCAAAGCGCAAGCGAAGAGGCCAAAAACGAGGAAATAAACGTTAATTATAAGGTTTGTTTTCTGACCTCTCACATTTTCTGCGATTGGCATCACTCACACCTTCGTAATTTCGTAACGCATGGAAATAGAATGATTTATTTGTCGCAAACGATTCCTGAGACGTTGAGGAATGTAATTTCTCTCGATTTTTTTCCTACAGGTGCAGTATTATGTCCCTTATTTTTGTAAGACACGTTTTCACGTAACTATGTATGCATAAGTACATGATCATCTAAAAAAAGAAGTAATAGCGTCATATACAGAACAAGGCTTTGTAAACATACTGGCGTAAAAAATTTGCGCACTTTCTACTCAATTAGTTAAGACCTTGAGGTGACTTGACGAGGGTGTTAATTATAATTACCCAAGAACTGCACCAGGTATAGCTAAAAATAAAAGGCATTACCGAAACTAGCGTAGCAATTTCATATTTGCACCAAATTTAGTTTCATATCGCGTGCATAAATAACGAAAATACTTTTCATTGCCGCGCCCCCTCTCAATCTCGACACGTCTGTTAGTAGCACGCCTGCGGCTGCTTCTTTCCAAACAAGCTTCGCGGTCATGGACTGCATCATGAAACATGACACATGCATGATGCAATGAAAAAGCATGTGGCTTTTAGCACACTTAAGGTACGCTATTCTAAGCAAGCCAACGTGACCGCGCATGAACTTACCAGATTTCTTTCTACTCGAATCAAATAATTACGTCTGTCATATTAAGAAACACTTTCTAGTAAATATCAAATGCCATAAAACGTGCCATTAAAACATGCTGTGCTATTAACAAAAGAACGCATTCCTTGGGGGCGAGTGAACCTGCCGACGGGGGCCCCGTGCACACCGGCTCAAGGTGATAAATGCGTGCGCAGCTAGATACGTGCTTTTTTTCCTTGCGCAGTTATAAGCGTACTATGCTGATGTTCAGGTGAATGAAAGCGGTAACTTACATGCTATTAAGTACATTGAGTGGCAGTGCCGATCGACTCCCAGACTTCGCGCTTTAGTACCGCGGCCCATTCCCCGTTAGCCAGTTTACTAATGCGGTATTTATCGCGAGGAGCCTATCGGGGCTAATTTAAATTTTCTTTTATGCCACTACGTGGATCGAACAGTGACGCAGCTGGTCAATACATGCGGCTTCTGCAGTGCGCAGGCATGATATGTAGCCGCCGGTAGCTGCTGCAGCTGCGGTAGGCACCGGCTGGCCGTAGCTGTTTTGCCTACCACGCGGAAGTGGCTGCTGTCATCAGCGCCACCGCATCTTCGTGACGTCGCGGGGTAAAGGAGGTCCATAGGCTTTCCTTTTCTACCCTCTTTCGTATATGCTTTCCCTTCTACCCTTTTTCGTATGGGCTTTCCTTTCTACCCTCTTTCGTATAGGCTTTCCCTTCTACCCTTTTTCGTATATGCTTTCCTTTTCTACCCTCTTTCGTATATGCTTTCCCTTCTACCCTTTTTCGTATAGGCTTTCCTTTCTACCCTCTTTCGTATAGGCTTTCCCTTCTACCCTTTTTCGTATAGGCTTTCTCTTCTACCCTTTTTCGTATAGGCTTTCCTTTCTACCCTCTTTCGTATAGGCTTTCCCTTCTACCCTTTTTCGTATAGGCTTTCCTTTTCTACCCCCTTTCGTATATGCTTTCCCTTCTACCCTTTTTCGTATAGTCTTTCCTTTTCTACCCCCTTTCGTATATGCTTTCCCTTCTACCCTTTTTCGTATAGTCTTTCCTTTTCTACCCTCTTTCGTATAGGCTTTCCCTTCTACCCTTTTTCGTGTAGGCTTTCCTTTTCTACCCCCTTTCGTATATGCTTTCCCTTCTACCCTTTTTCGTATATGCTTTCCCTTCTACCCTTTTTCGTATAGGCTTTCCTTTTCTACCCCCTTTCGTATATGCTTTCCCTTCTACCCTTTTTCGTATAGTCTTTCCTTTTCTACCCTCTTTCGTATATGCTTTCCCTTCTACCCTTTTTCGTGTAGGCTTTCCTTTCTACCCTCTTTCGTATAGGCTTTCCCTTCTACCCTTTTTCGTATAGGCTTTCCTTTCTGCCCTCTTTCGTATAGGCTTTCCCTTCTACCCTTTTTCGTATAGGCTTTCCTTTTCTACCCTCTTTCGTATATGCTTTCCCTTCTACCCTTTTTCGTATAGGCTTTCCCTTCTACCCTTTTTCGTATAGGCTTTCCTTTCTACCCTCTTTCGTATAGGCTTTCCCTTCTACCCATTTTCGTAATGGCTTTCCTTTTCTTCCCTCTTTCGTATATGCTTTCCCTTCTACCCTTTTTCGTATAGGCTTTCCTTTCTACCCTCTTTCGTATAGGCTTTCCCTTCTACCCTTTTTCGTATAGGCTTTCCTTTTCTACCCCCTTTCGTATATGCTTTCCCTTCTACCCTTTTTCGTATAGGCTTTCCTTTTTACCCTCTTTCGTATATGCTTTCCCTTCTACCCTTTTTCGTATAGGCTTTCCTTTTCTACCCCCTTTCGTATATGCTTTCCCTTCTACCCTTTTTCGTATAGGCTTTCCTTTTCTACCCCCTTTCGTATATGCTTTCCCTTCTACCCTTTTTCGTATAGGCTTTCCTTTTCTACCCTCTTTCGTATATGCTTTCTCTTCTACTCTTTTTCGTGTAGGCTTTCCTTTCTACCCTTTTTCGTATAGGCTTTCCTTTCTACCCTCTTTCGTATAGGCTTTCCTTTTCTACCCTCTTTCGTATATGCTTTCCCTTCTACCCTTTTTCGTATAGGCTTTCCTTTCTACCCTTTTTCGTATAGGCTTTCCTTTCTACCCTCTTTCGTATAGGCTTTCCCTTCTACCCTTTTTCGTATAGGCTTTCCTTTTCTACCCCCTTTCGTATATGCTTTCCCTTCTACCCTTTTTCGTATAGGCTTTCCTTTTTACCCTCTTTCGTATATGCTTTCCCTTCTACCCTTTTTCGTATAGGCTTTCCTTTTCTACCCCCTTTCGTATATGCTTTCCCTTCTACCCTTTTTCGTATAGGCTTTCCTTTTCTACCCCCTTTCGTATATGCTTTCCCTTCTACCCTTTTTCGTATAGGCTTTCCTTTTCTACCCTCTTTCGTATATGCTTTCCCTTCTACTCTTTTTCGTGTAGGCTTTCCTTTCTACCCTCTTTCGTATATGCTTTCCTTTGTACCCTCTGGCCGCCGCGGTAGCTCAGTGGTTATGGCGCTCGGCTGCTGGCCCGAAATACGCGCGTTCGATCCCGGCCGCGGCGGTCGAATTTCGATGGAGGCGAAATTCTAGAGGCCCGTGTACTGTACGATGTCAGTGCACGTTAAAGAACCCCGGGTGGTCGAAATTTCCGGAGCCCTTTACTACGGCGTCCCTCATAGCCTGAGTAGCTTTGGGACGTTAAACACCCATAAACCAAACCTTTCTACCCTATTTCGTATGGGCGTTCCTAGCCCGGCCCCTTTTCCCCGCATACGCACGCACGTTATATGCCTGACGCCGCAAGCCGTTTCGTATGTCGGCAGACCGATTCGAATTCGTTTCTGGCTTGTCCAGCCGATTCGCGGCTGAGTTTGGAGGATTGTGTTAGGGCGCGCGTTCTTTAGGTAGTTTTTGGCGTAGCATTCGTGAACTGTTCTTAGGAGCGTTAGTCGCGAGGCTGAACACAAAGTAGGTGACACAAATGTTTTTCTCGCGTGCTTTTTTTTGCTACCTGTTTTCTGCGAACAGAGAAAGAGAGTAGCAGGGAGGGGTGTAACGCAGGTACACGCACGACACGTTGGATGCAACTTGGGCAGAGTTGCATTATTTCCGGTTTTACCAAGAGGCTGAGGCTGTCTTCTTGTTCGTCAACTTCATCTTCCAGTTTACAATATGCAGGTGAAAACAGCGGCGGGAAAATATTTTATAAAGCTCATGTTATTCTTGACACTTAGAGCTTCGGTGCCTTCCTGGTAACCTTTCGAAGCCTACAATGAAACTTGTTCCGAAATGGAAACTCAATCCTGCTGGCGCAGCCTCAGGTCGTCGACACCTTACCCGACCAGATGTGGTGGCTTGCCACTTCTAATTCGCTAGGCGAATTAGGCGAGCCTGGTAACGGTAGCAATCGCAACGCGTTACCCTATTTGCCGTACGGCTGTCCGGCTTAGCTAAAACTGTCTAATAGAGAGCTTTAGCCGTACCGTAGGGTAAGCACGGCAAATACGGCAACTTATACCGTATACGGCAAACGTGGCTAGGCGAGCCTGGTAACGGTAGCAATCGCAACGCGTTACCCTATTTGCCGTACGGCTGTCCGGCTTAGCTAAAACTGTCTAATAGAGAGCTTTAGCCGTACCGTAGGGTAAGCACGGCAAATACAGCAACTTATACCGTATACGGCAAACGTGGCTAGGCGAGCCTGGTAACGGTAGCAATCGCAACGCGTTACCCTATTTGCCGTACGGCTGTCCGGCTTAGCTAAAACTGTCTAATAGAGAGCTTTAGCCGTACCGTAGGGTAAGCACGGCAAATACGGCAAACGTGGCTAGCGAGCCTGGTAACGGTAGCAATGGCAACGCGTTACCGTATTTGCCGTCCGGCTTAGCTAAAACTCTAATAGAGAGCTTTACCCGTACCGTACGGTAAGCACGGCAAATACGGCAACTTATACCGTATACGTCAAAAGGGGCTAGGCGAACCTGGTAGCGGTAGCAATGGCAACGCGTTACCCTATTTGCCGTACGGCTGTCCGGCTTAGCTAAAACTGTCTAATAGAGAGCTTTAGCCGTACCGTAGGGTTAGCACGGCAAATACGGCAACTTATACCGTATACGGCAAACGGGGCTAGGCGAACCTGGTAGCGGTAGCAATGGCAACGCGTTACCCTATTTGCCGTACGGCTGTCCGGCTTAGCTAAAACTGTCTAATAGGGAGATTTAGCCGTACCGTACGGTAAGCACGGCAAGTACGGCTTAGCTAAAACTCTAATACAGAGCTTTAGCCGTACCGTACGGTAAGCACGGCAACTTATACCGTATACGGCAAACGTGGCTAGATGAGCCTGGAAACGGTAGCAATGGCAATGCGTTTCCGTATTTGCCGTACGGCTTCCGGCTACGCTAAAACTGTGTAAAACATAACTCGGGAAGTGTTAGCAGTGCCGTTCGAGCACGCCGCTTGCTCATTATTCGCTGCAGGTAGTGAAGGTTTACTACTCTTCGTAGCGTGAAAGCACGTTCGGACGGTCAGCCGTGCTGACTCGGCTGTAGCAGCGCGCGCGCGCAGCTTACTCACTTGGGTAACGCCAGTTGTTATCGCGAGGTGGCGCTACAAACGACGCGCTCGAGCGTTGTTAGCACTAACATTGGCGAGGCTCGTACCGTGATCGACCAGCCTTATCTCGTCCGACGGCGCCGCGCTGTGCTACCCGGAGCGTTTTTAAAAGTGTGTACAAGGCAGCGCACGCCCAGGTTTTGGGGCGGCTGCGCCCCGCGTTAACGCAAGGCAGATCGTATCGCACTTTTTCCTGCGCTTGCGACCCGAGCGAGACGCACCCAGGTGCTGTTATTATGTGGGGCGCGTTGTTGTCGGGAATGGCTGCGATTCGGCTGTCTGTGCGCGTGGTTTGTCGCTTGCGCCTATGTGCGCGTGCTGGAGGACCTATGCGGCTTGCACGTCGCGGGCAGTGCCGCCCTACCAGACTTTGCCGATCGCTCGCTATTATTTTCGGGCTAGGTCTAGCAGCATCCCTATCGCGGCCAACATCAGTCGGTCGTATAGCCGGTATGCATGCAGGCTCAACTGCGGGCACGGGAGCGCCCAGATTGTTTTACAAGTTTGTCTTCGAAACGGGCCGGTCACGCGAGCTGGACAAAAATTGGTTCAGAAGTTCTTAATATCGCTCGCACTCGTTCGTCGCAGGTGCCACAGGTTCCGCTTCTCCTGTTGTCTTTTTAAAGCGCGCCTTTAGCCCGATGCGGCAGACTTCGTCCCACGAAGTGGGCTGTTTTGTAAGTGGATGATGTTTGTGGCCTGTTTGTCGGTGCGTTGAGCCGAGCCCTTCGCCTTGTTGTGTCGTTTCAGCAGCAGCAACAGCAGCCTGAAGAGAGAGAGAGGCAGGGGAGAGGAGGAGCGGCTTCGTCTTCACCGGCGGCGGCCGCTGTCCACCGCCGATGGGGAGCCATGGGGAAAGGGGGAAGCCGGGCGGCTGACGCGCGCCACTTGGACCTTCCCGTGCCGCCGGCCATCCGCCACCGGTGAGTGAGTGAGTGAGTGAGTGATGTGCTTGTGGGAGGGTCCCAGGGTTGGCCGCAGTGGTCCCAGGGTTGACCCCAGCGCACATTTGTCAAGAGGGAATAGTGGCGCTGCGATCGTTCGCTTGGCTAGTACGATTAACCGTAGGCGTGGACTGAGCTGTGGAAATAACTGCTCGAAACAAACCTTCCACAATGGAGCCATTCAGAAATTATCGCGTATCATCTCCGCCGCATTTCAATGGAGGCGAAATAACATATACAGCGTGTAAAGAAACAAAAGCAGAAACAACAGTTCCCCGGGAAGAAACGCCAAGCTATGGGAAAGTGCTACAAAGCAGGAACAGACGGCAGCAGAAACCTTGGGCCCCCTCGGAGACACCCGAAAAAGAGCGGACAAAAGGCACGGCGCTTTTAATTGGCCGCGACACAGAGGAGAGCCGCGCGGCCGGCAACAGACGGCGCTTCTGCTCTACACGCCTACAATACAATACAGGCTTACAATACAAGGTCATGAAATACCCCGAGTGGCCGAATACAAATATCTCGGGGTATGGGTAAACGAAGGGAAGGGGAACACGGAAAAGCACGAATATATAGTCTTTTATAGCAAGAGGGCGAAGAGATGCCTGGATAATGAAACATAAGGCATTGTGGGGCTACAACAGGTATGAAGTACTGAGAGGTATTTGGAAAGGGATAATGGTGCCGGGGCTTACTTTTGGGGATGCGGTTCTGTGCTTAGGGACAGAAGTTCAGTCGAGATTAGAAGTAAATCAGAGAGCTGTTGGAAGATTAGGTTCCCACGGGACCACAAACGAGGCAGTACAGGGGGATGTGGGCTGGGCATCGTTCGAAGCACGGGAAGTTCAGGGTGAAATGCTATACGAAGAACACCTGAAGAAATTGGACGATAACAGGTGGGCAGTTAGGGTATTTAAATACCTATACAGAAAGAGCGTTGACTCACAATGGCGGGAAAGAACTAGAAAGCTAACCAGTAAGTATGCCAGACACGAGGACGGAGAAAGAGCATTAAACGACAGGTTAAAAACGCGGAAGGTAAAACTTGGATCGATTCAGTGGAAAAGAAGCATAGTGTAGAACTATATCAATACTGGAAACACCAGATCAGGAAGGAAGCGTTTTATGATAACTCAAGAGGCAGTGCCCTCCTCTTTGAAGCTAGGTCAGGGTGTCTTATAAAGAGAAATTTAACGAAGAAGTTGACACATGTGCTGTGTGTGGTAAATCTATAGAAATAATAGAACACCTCATACTAAAATGTGGTGGTATCCATCCGGATGTCGATGCAGGCACAGTCACTCTTACTGGGGCCTTAGGGCTTAGAGATAACAATAGTCATGTAAATAAATCTGCGGTGGAAATTAGCAAAAAACGATCGGAAAATTAGTGGCTCGAAAGCAGAGAGGTGACATAAGGTTAAAAGTGTAGGAAGACGTATTTAAAGTAAATGGCGAATTTTAATAACTCACTGCACAGTTAAAAAAAAATAAAGGGGAAAAAAGCTGACCACGGTGGCAACTGCCATCACCCCGTTTCAAAGGGGACGCTCCTACCTTCCATCCATCCATCCACCCGCGAGCGGTCTCTTTCCCGAACTCCAGATGTCGGCCACGGCGCAAGTGTGGGGGTGGGGACGCGGCCACCAAGCCATGTGCACGTGCGTGGGAGACAGAAAGAGTGCCCTGTGCACATTGATGGCGAAAAAGCGGGTGGACGGGGCCAGTGCGAAAAGAGGAGTCGTCGGAAGAAGATGTGTGTAATCTTTCTTGAATATACCCAGCGGTTTTGTTATCGTTATTCAGTTTTTGTCCCCGGGTGATTTATCCGCTATTATTCGAGCCCTAAAGTTCAAGGTTGTAGTGTTATCGTTGGACTCAGAAGAAGCTACTACATTACATAGCGTTCCCGTGTGCTGTGCGATGCCAGATCTCGCTGAAGAACCCCAGATGTCGTCGGTCAAAACTGATCCGGAACGCTCCACGACTGCCTTTCTTGTAGCCCACGTGCAGCGGGTGTGAAAGCCGGCATACATTACCATTCCTGCGCATTTTGCATGTCCCTCCAATGTGAAGGAGAACGACCAGTTTGCACAAAAAAGATGAATTTTTCGATTATTTCTCTACGTATACGGTTAAACGTGGTATTATACACCTAGAGGGAAATTTGTCCGACAGAAGCGCCGGTCAGCTTCGTTAATAGGCGACGGTGACGCTATTGCGTTTGCATGAATGGCTAACTCTGAAGAGCACAGTGGAAAAGAGCGTTTGAAATGGCGGTATTTTACTCGTGCGTAATACGGCTCTCATCATCTGACGACCAATACCAATAACATCTTGAAGCGAAACCGCATCCGGAGCCGCTTTCGGCATGTCGAGCGTCAGTGCCTTTTTGACTCGGGCGAGATGACTGGAGTGTGTTGTAATGGGACGGGTGACACGTGATGTCGCATCCGGCTTGATATTAACGGAAATGTTTTTTTTTTGCTTTCCCTCGTGCACAGAAGAAGCAGTGCACCTAAGAATGGGCTGTGCGCATGACCGTTGAATGAGAGATGAGGTGACGCGTTTGTTTGCTGGTGAAATAGAACCATCACTTCGGCTGTAAGCAGGCTTCGCCGCATTGTGGGTTCTCGCACAGTGAAGTGTGATTTACAGGGTATTTGACAAGTAGGGGCGGCTGTCGGAAACGCGAGGGGAGGGGGGTGCAAAGTGAGAGACATTTTCCAAACAAACGTTAGCGTGCTTGTAACTGTTTGTTTCTAGAAGGCCTTTGGAATTCAATTACACTATTTTTCAAAAGTTCTCAGTCCAGCGCATTTGCTGATAAGCCCTGCCTGCAGCGGTGCTTTACGTAGCAGCTCTGGCATACTATAGTAAGGGACACTGAGTGAGATCGAACCGAAGTTGGTCTAGACTGATGGATTACCATTTTCTAAAGACAAAGACGCCAGATTCCTTGGAAACAGAGCTGTTGTGAGCGAGAAAAAAGCCTGGTCCCGGGTTGGAATCCTTGACCAGGCAGAAGCCGTATAGCTAATTTCCTTTGTAGCCATATGGTTGCGCTTGGGTGAATGATGTCAGTGAATAATTGCTCCCTTATTACATGTCTTGGGGAATTGCGCTAAGCATTGGATCAACTCCGTAAAGATTCTCTTTTCGCCAAATTTTCTCCCAAATTCCTTGAAATAGGTGACCCCCAATATGGAGCATCACTGATAATGGCATCCAATGCTGCGTGTGCAGCGTCGTTGTTATGCGTATGCAGTAGCGTCATTGCGCCACGTACAAGCATTTTTGATGCCTAAACGCAGTTCCCATCACTGTCCCAACGGTTGAATCAGGGAGCACTGCACCCGGTGGATTTTGTGAGTGGAATACTATTTCACGCACAGTGTCAATGTCGCGCGCCAAAGAAGCAACATGCCCAAGACTAGTTCAGAATGCGAGCGAAACACGCCACACGTATCGCATTATACCGTCAAATCTGCCTAACGCTGCTAGATCGCTCTTGCACTGCTTTTGCATGCGCATGGCGCGTAGATAGCCAGCTGCTCATTTCCAAAACGAGGTTCACAACAGGTTGTCTTCTCGCAGCTCTGTAGGACAGTTGGGCAGAGCAGTTGAGCTGAGGGCTCGGGACTCCCGATCGTAGGGTTCCCCGTTCCGGGGAATCGGTTGTCCCGAGATCGACGATGTAGAAACACGCAGAACTACTGCCGCGAAGCGTTGGACGGCGCTCCAGACACTGTTTTTCTTTATTGTATCGTTGCGGGCGTTCTTTTTTTTCGTCTCGTCCGAGTGGCTAGCTTCGTACCCAGTAACGGATCCTGTGTAGTTTCGATTTCATTGTGGAGCCGAGTGTGCGGATGTGCTCCGACGAGGCCCTTCTATCTGCGCAGGCGGCGTCCCGGCTGAACCCTGGAGCTTCCCCTGGAGCGGCGCATGTCGCTGAGCGGCGGCGGCGGTGGCGGCGGGGGCCAGCCGCCGTCGGGCGTCGGCGGCGACTGCTACGGGGCCCCCCCGACGAGCAGCGGCGGGGCCCCGATGCAGAACGGTGCCTACTCGTGGGTCGGGCCCCCGGCGGCGCTGAGCCAGAAGAGCTGGCCGCCGGGCTACCAGGCGAGCCTGACCAACCTGTTCCTCAAGAAGAACCCGCTCCACTTCGGCACGGGCATCTCGCAGCTGGCCGCGGCCTCCTCCTACCTGGAGAAGATGTCCTCGCTGGGCGCCGCCGAACACCACCACAAGTGCCCTCACCCGGACGCCAAGGACAAGCCGTACCCGTGCGACCTCTGCCACAAGTACCTGACCATCTGCAACACGCTGCGGGACCAGCCCAGGTCCGCGGCGCACGGGGCGGCCGGCGCGGGGGGGCCGGGGGGAGGGCCCCCGCCGCCGGGTGTCGGGGGGGCGCCGCCCTCCCTGGCGGCCCTGGGCCCCGCGGCGGTTGAGCGCGGCAAGGGGGGGCCGCTGCTGGGCTCCTCCTCGTCTTCGTCGTCGCAGCCGCCTCCCGGACCGCCGCCGCAGCAGCAGCAGCAGCCGGGTGCGGCAGCGGCGCTGGCGCCCGCGTCGCTGCTGGAGCGCACCAATGGCCACGGCGGCCACCATGGCGGACACCACGGGGGCGGGGGGCCTCCCCGACCCCGGCCGCCGCCCACCAAGCAGTTCCTGTGTCCGGTGTGCCACAAGTACTTTACCCAGAAGGGCAACCTGAAGACGCACATGATGATCCACACCGGCGAGAAGCCCTACTCGTGCCAGGTGTGCGGCAAGAGCTTCACTCAGAAGGGCAACGTGGACACGCACATGAAGATCCATACGGGCGAGAAGGACTTTGGCTGCGAGGCGTGCGGGAAACGCTTTACCCAGAAAGGAAACCTGAAAACCCACGTGCGGAGCGTGCACACGAAGGAGAAGCCCTTCGCGTGCGGCGTCTGCGGCAAGTGCTTCTCGCAGAAGGGCAACATGCAGACGCACATGCGCACGCACAACAAGGAGGACCGTTTTCCGTGTACTCTCTGCGGCAAAACGTTCTCCCAGAAGGGGAACCTCAAGACGCACATGCAGCGTCACACGGGACAGCTGCCGCCCCGGCGCTACGGCTCCCGGGGCTCGCGCGCCACCCAAGCTGTCACCGGGGGTCTCCTTCACCGGCCACACCTGGCCGCCGCCGCCGCAGCCTTTGCCTCACTCGCCTCCACGTCTGCCCAGCAGCAGCAACAACAGGGCTCGTCGCCCAAGCCGCACACTGCTGGAGGAGACAAGTCGCCCGCGCGGGGCAGTGGACCGCCCACGCCGCTCAGCCCCGACCTGCGCCGCGGGCCCTCCGAAGACGCCTCCCCCGGCCCTCCCGGAACGGGGCCTGATCCACCGCGACCCTTCTACTCGGCGCCGCCGACGCCGGCGCCAGCGCCACCTCCGCACTCGCCGCGGTGGCTGGTGCATCCGCGCCACTACGACGGCGGGTTCCAGGCGCCTCCTTACCCGTCGTCGCTGCACCACCCACCGCTGGCATCGCGGCTCGCCCTTCTGGGCGCCGGCTCACCGCAGCACCAGTCGCACAGCGGCGCCGCTTCGCCCGAGGACAAGGCCCAGCACCTGGGCTCAGGCAACCCCGGTGGGAGCGACTCGTTCCACTCGCCAGCCAACCCAGACTTCTCACAGCTGCTCGAGTGAGCCGCCACTGAGGACACTCATGATGAAACACAAGAAGCCCGCGCCGCGCCCCCTCCCTCTGGTGACCCAGGGCGCGGCCGGCCCTGCTCAACAACAATCGCCACCCGCCTGCACTACTCCTCTTCCTCTTCTTTGGACCAGGGTTTCTCTCCTCCTCTCCGGCCCTCGCTCTGCTTGGTGCCCTTACCCACCACCACTACAACTGTACATACTGCTGCAACGTGCCCTCCCCTCACTTCGTTGTACCTGTTATTTTTGCCTCTGCGCCTCTCTGGCCTCTCTTGTGTTGGCCGTATCGTCCTTGGGTTCTCCAGTGGGCGACCTCCTCCTCTTCATTTACTTGAAGTGCACGGGCGTCACTCCGCCACCCGTCACACCTGCCAGCTCACGCCGTGGTCCCCTTCTTACTCTGCCCATCTAAATCTTGACTGTCAGCACGCTCACTGTATGGTGCGAGGGTCTCAATTACACATTACAGCTGTCTTCTTCTGGGGACAGCTAAGAGAAGTGGGTGCCTCACGTGCCCCAACTTTTTTTATTATTATTTTCTGCGGGTTTCAATGTGGGGGCCGACAGTTTTACACAGGAGCTTAGGGGTGAGAAACCTTTGGAACTACACATGCTGCGGGGCAATCAGTTTTTTTGGCCAGGGGCGTTCACTTGCCTGGCTTTCAGTAGCCGAATCATTCACTTCTAGTGTCAGTTCTGTAAAGCACTTGCCAAATTGTTAGGCCTCTTTCTTTTTCTTTCCTTTTTCTCTCACAAGCGCCAACCTATCCTGAAACAGGGGTGCTCTCCGTCTTATCTTCCTGTCCACCACAATTGAGTCGCGATCCGCGAGGTGTTGTGTGTGAAGGCAGAACAAACAACAAAAAAAAAGGTGTCTGTGATCGTTTTTTCTTCTCTTCACTGTCACAACATTTCCCACCCTTCTACACTCATATTGCCTATATTTTTCAAAAGGTGCCAGGGTACATTCAGCCTTGTTAGTCTCCTTTTTTTTTTTGAGTTCAGTTCTCAGCACATCCATTTCCCCCCAAGTTAAAAACTTGTGTGTGGCAAAGCAGTCTTGGCGTTTGTGCCATTTGTCATTCCGGGGAGCTTGAGTTCATGGACAGGTATAATCCTTGGCTACCCCATTGGGTATGCTTGTTTCACACCGACTTCTTTTGCTCTCTGAAATGTAAATCTTTCTAAATTTTAATGCTTAGAACATGAAGGTGGATGAACTGTAGGTGTGTTCCAGCTATGGGCACATATGGAAAGTTCTTAGGCATTGGCCAATGAAAGTTCATGCCACAGAATGTGCCACATGTGCTGTAGCTACTAGGACATGCATATAGTGGAGCCATTGCTATGTCCTATTGACGTAGGCAGGAGTGAAGGATGGTTGTTTTGTTGGCTGAATCGGATATATTGCGGATTCCTTGCTGATGCAACTTGCCACAGGCTGTGCAAATCCTTAACTTGCAACAAACGTGCTGCGTTTCTTGAAGCTCCATTGTCTAATCTTTGATGCATGCGTTTGTTGTTATCCCGCCACTCAGAAAGCTGCTTGCCACACACAAGAGCCGGCTTGTCCCATCCGTCGGCTTTGAATTTTTCCACATGGGTTTGTGTGCTGCTCAGTCTTTGTGCCGCTGTTGTCTCGTCGGTTGTTGTCTGCACATGCGCTGCTACAATAACTTCTAAACCGCAGCGCTCTTCTCGTTTTTTCTGATTTGCTCCTTCCTCTCGCCTGCAGGAGCCCTTGCCACATCATGGCAGTCCGTCGAGTCACTTTGCTGTTTCTTTCAGTTTGGCTTCACTTCGTCTTGCTTTTTTTGGATCCCCCAGATGTGCCAGTTTGTGATCCATTTCTCGGTTTTCGATTATTGTTTCATTTCTTTATTTTTTTTCTGCTCGCCAAACACACTCAATATGGTGCTCTCATGTTTCTCATTGTGTCCTGCATACGTACTTTTCGATCTCAAGAAGTTGTGGCACAGACTATGTCCTTTATTTCTGCGCACTAGTTCTTGCCATGCTCCCTTCCTTTAGTTTCCTCCTCTTTCTGTTTTTTTCAGTCCCTGCATCACAGCTGTGGCTGTGGCTTCATTCTCTATATTTGATTTATGTACATACAAATTTCTTTTTCATGGTTGTTGTCGTCCAAAGCCAGTTTACATTTTTTTCTTGATTTTTGCATCATATCATTCTTTCGAAATCTCACACATGGCGGGATGGAAGATTACTGCCGTGTTTATGACCACGTCTCCCGTCGTAGCTGAATTCAGTGTTCCGTACATGTCACTGTCAGTGTGCATATTGGAGAAAATGAGAAGAAGTGGTGAAGATCAAAAGAAAAAAATGATATCGTAAGATATATACATATATATATATATATATATTTACATATAGATTACATCTCATTGTTTTATGTGGCCCATTGTCTGTATTATCACTGTGTGTGCTTCATATCCTTTGTTTTCCTTTCATCTTCTCTCTTGGAAGCAGTTTGTCAGGCTTCAGTAGCTGTTATTTTATTTTCACCTGTGCTTTATGCCCATTTCTGCTTTCTTCCAAAGGCTACCTGTAACTGCCTGCTTGGCTTGATATAAAATTGTGCTACCAGGGAGAGCTGTATAAATTGTTCCACAGGATACTACGCTAGCGATTTTTCTTGGCAGGCTAAAATGATGTTAGGTAATGATATATGATAGTGCATGCAGTAGTAAAATTTTGTCATTTCTCCCTGGTTCTGAAGACTAGTAGTTTATGGCTCTGATTGACCAGCAAATTAACTGGGTGTTACTAGCATATATTCTCACCAGAAAGATCAGCTATGGGCAGTCTGTGTACGGAAACGTAAAACGTACCTGCCACTCTGCTATGTACAGGTGCCACAGCCTTTATCTGTTTACCTAATTTTTCTTTCAGTTTGTTTTCCCTACTTATCTGTGTTTTTTTCGTGTGTGTGTTTTTCTGCTCTTCTTTCCATAGTAACTGCATTTTCAATGCTCCAGCCTGCCTCTATTTTTCTCGCTAATTTACTCTTCCATTATTTTTTCTTCCTGTGTGAATATTGATGACCATCACATGAAACAACTCTTTCAGGTAATCGCAGCTGTCTGTGCAATATGAAAATGCGTAATTCTGTCATCGTGCTATCCTCTCCCCTGCTATTATATCCCAGCGGCTATTCTTGAACTGTGATTGGTCCTGATTGGAAGGCTGGGCTCATTGACATTGCAGAGTTCCGACTTGATTATAAAGTGGAATTGGCTTGTGAGATTGGTGGCAGAATGAAAAGGGGAGCTTAAAATAGTAAGAAAGAAGAAGAAAAGATTGCACCTAATTATACAGGCTGTTGATATCTTAAGAATGAGCTCATTTTGCTTGAAGAAAAGTGACAAGTACATTAGTGGGAAAGAAAAGAAAGCTTCAGTCCTGTAATATATTATCCGTGGCTAAAAGTGCCTCATGTTTGTTCAGCATATAGGCTATTGGCATTGGCGGTCACATGACAGTAAAGCTTGCAGAGAACGTAATTTTGACATAAGGAAATCCTTGGGGTTTGCTTTCATTCTCTTGCTCGTGTAATCAAAAGGGTTCTTTGTATTCTGTAGTTAAGTGATAAGGCTGCACCAGAATCTATATTTATTTGCCTTCTATTACTGCACAAGAAGATCCACTTGACTACCGTATTTACTCGGCTCTAGCACGCATCTTTTTTCCGGAAAAAATCGCCTACATATGGCATGCGCTTTATAATGATTATGAAAATGCAACTATGCCAGCAACACCCTATTGTGATGGGTATAAAAAAAAAATGGGGGCTTGGTGCTTCTTTCACATCAATATTATAGATGTTGCATACTGGGGTCTTGGATACCAAGAGGCCTCGCGAGCATCTTAAGTGTTCCGTCAGCAAGGCGCCAGCCTGGGCTTGAGACGACATGGCAATGTCAGTTAAAAAGACACGCCAGTTCACTGCGACACCGGGTTAAAAAAAAGAGACGACCTTGCATGCGGAGGCTTTCCAAGTGCACACTGGCACAGCCTGGCAGCCCTGTGCCGAGCGCGCAACCACCGCTGACGCTCCCGTCCAGGTTGCACAAGCGTTTTGGTGCTTTGCCAGGTTCGCCGAGTGTGCCACCACTGCTGGACTCCACCATGATGTCATCGGAGCGCAGCATATTGACACGCTGCCAAGGTCTGCACTGCGGGCATCGATGAGGGCGTGTAGGAAAAAGCTAAGAAAAGCTAATTCTTTAAAAT
Source organism: Amblyomma americanum (assembly GCF_052857255.1). Lineage (NCBI taxonomy): Eukaryota > Metazoa > Arthropoda > Arachnida > Ixodida > Ixodidae > Amblyomma > Amblyomma americanum. The sequence goes on along the minus strand of NC_135498.1, from coordinate 41,926,275 downwards.
AAGGCTGTCTTATGTGTGGAGGCAACTGGCAATCGGGCAGCCTAACGGGCATATTTCTTTATCGAAGCATGAAAATCTGGCGCATGAAATCATTGGACCATCTGAAGCATGAAAACATGAAATCATTGCACTTTTTTCTTATTCTGATCTTGAGAAACAGGTGCGCGTTACAATTGGTGGTGTGTTAGAACCGAGTAAATACGGTAAAAGGCACTGCTGTGAAATACAAACCAGGAGCCAAGATTCATGATTGGCTTCCCATTTGGAGGGCAACTTTGGTGGTTTATCAAGGTGCGTGTATTTTAATGAGACCTTTAATATATGTTCTCCTGTTTGGCCTTTTTTTTTTTCCAACCATTTTTCACTGCCGTGTGGTGCTTAATTTCTAAGCAGATCGATTTTAAAGTTTGCTTTTTTTTTTTTCAACCTCATTTCAGTTGACTTCTGAGGGCAATACTGCGTTTGGAATGCCACAATGGGGGTATTATCCGCACATTGATACCTGGTCACTGTTCTATGAACAAAAATTTTCAGGCTTGCATTCGGTCAGTTTAGACATTTCATAAATAGAATCATCGTTCCAGTTGCTCTTTCAGTCATCGAACTGGTGTGCAAACATTTCTGAATTAATCATCCCTACGTCACCTGAGACATGGCCTTTGCCCAGGCAGCTAAGTTTTGGTTTCAATTTTTTTTTTTCTATACGGTTTTAACAAAAGAGGGGTCTGTAAGAAATATGTGTCCTTGAACTTAACATGTTAAAAAATACCGCAGAGTTGCCTTTTAAGTGAAACCATATTTTATTTTATTTATTTATTTCAGTTTTGTTATTTTTTCAATTCGGAATTTTTATGGAGGCTTACGGGGACTTGTGCAGTAATTCTCTCAAATCAGAAAAGTTTCTCTTGAGGTTTAGTTTTATAACTCTGCTCAATAAAATTGACTGCAGTAAGCTTAAGGATTTCTGGGAGATTTCTCAACTGTGCACTTTCTAACTGAAAAAAAAATTTGGTCATTAAATTTTCAAGGTAGCTGGGTTTTGTATTTGTTGTAGGTTCATTAAGCAAGGACTACCTTTTACATATGGTTTAGGGTAAGTGTAATGGTACGTCACTGTTGTTGTTCAGACAGTTTACTTAAAATTTCTCTTGTAACTTGCCATCTAATACAGGAAGTAAAACTGCAAAAAAAAAAGAGCTTTAGCATTTGTACACGTGTAATATGGAGTGATTTCACTAAAATCGAAAAAAAAAATGCTACTGAATGGCCAAGTCCCGATAATAGGCATTTAACAGTCTCTGATGAAACAATGTCATTCACACAGCAGCTGACACCTTGATGAGAGTTCTAGATCTTGCTAGTTGAGGATATACCAAGAAGCACTTTTTAGCTTGTCCAATTTTTGCTTGGTGCACAGCATTGCTGGTGCCGTAATTGTGCCGTTGAGAGTGGGAAGTTTGTAGCTTAGGCGGCTGGAATTGACGTTTAGCAGTTTAGCCAAGAAAGAAATGATTAAGCTTCATTACATAAAAGGCTGTAGTTTGAGCACCATCCGTCGATACACCATTTTTTTTTTTTGCGTGTATGGGGAAAGTCTGCTGTGACATGCACGAGCAGCAGCTGGTTTTGAATTGCATGGACTTTTTCTCGCATTGTGGCACCTTTGTAAGCACCTTCCATGCTTTTGCACTTGTGTGTTGTCTCCTTCCTCTGTGATGTCACGTGATACGGAAGGTGGACAGCGACGTCCTTTGAAATGGTTTGGTTGTGCTACCCTGCTGGGCGCGCGGTGGGCTAGCCCAGCGAAGCTGTCATCTTTTTCTTTTTTGTCACCTTTCTTCCACATTTTGTCCGTTGGTTTCCAGTTCTTAGCGCTCGGCAGAGGAGCGTAACGCAAGAACAGTACAAAAGTCAAGGACAGTTAGTAGCTCTGTTTTGAAAGTTGTTCTACACCCATTTGCGCTTGCACCATGGGAGCACGTTGCATATGAAACTCTCTTGCTGGGCTGCGACGGAGAAACATACAAAATAAACACTCACAAAAGGTTGTGAGATGAGGATGATGCAAAGTGTAGAAAACACGCACGAGCTTATACTGATGTGTGTCCTCTCGGTTACTTCAAGCGAAGTCGTCAGCTGCGCTGCCTGTCGGATGATCCAGTCGCACCTTATAGTTGCCCCGAATGTTCGAGAGTGGACTGTGCACGTCGCTCACCAGGTTGGTTGAAGCAACTTTCAAGCTATTGACACGCAATTCTTTTTTCTTTCACGTGTTTTAGTTGTAAAGGGATGAACTTTCAATGGGTCTGTGTATTTCGTGTCTCGGCAAAGCATGCAGAGTCCTCATTGCCACCATCTAATGGGTCCTCCCCGACAGGCGGCGCCCGGCAGTTTTGTCGTCTCTAACCACCAGCGACTTCGATTGAACACGACGTGCGAACGTTTTCTGCACTTGCTCTTAATCTCCGCATGCTTGCTGACTTCTAGAGATCTTTCGGTCGCACATAATCACAGACTCATTGAAAATTCTCCCCCTCTTTCTCACTCTGTGTTAGTTTATGCTTACCACACTGTTTCCTCAACATGTTATAATCCCCTGGTTTATAGAGTTTTTATTGTGGGCTCGCATGTTTGTGTGCAGTGCCCAGCTGCACTATGGTGGCGCTTTTTTTTTTTTGTCACATGTGACACAAAGAGCACTGAAAGGCCCTGTCGTGATTTTTCTCTGTGCTTGGGGTCATTGTGGTATTTGTGCAACGTTTACTGAGAAACGTAAACAGGTGTGCTGTATATGGCGAGGCACATTTATAGAACGGGCAGTCCAAGTCGGCGATTTCGTCAAGCATGCTATGCTAAGGTCTCATCACAAGGGAGGTGGTAGTGGTGTGACGCTGTTGCCAGAGTTTTTAATAAACACACACCAGTCTTTCTTTTCTTTTTTCCCGCTTCCCCAATTTTCACCTTTCTTCCTTTTCCAAAATAGAGATGTAAGGGAAAGGAGAGCACTAGCTTACAGGAGAAAATGCATTCGTGGTGGTGCGGGAGAGCTCCGCAAGTCAATGAGATGCAATACCTGCCTGTGTGGCAGCTCTTAGTGGTGGTGTGATGCGTTCAGCAGCAGCGCCAGGAAGAAAGCAGCGCATGGTGTGATGCCTGCCGGACAGTTCCTGCTGCACCCCACAGTGCGACAAAAGATGTGTGAGTCATCACTAACCCGTGCAACTGGACCATGATGTGGTGTTTTGGTGGTGTCGTGCGTCTCGCTTTTGGACTGTGCGGTCACGAGCTGGGAAAGCCCGTGTGCGAGTAGTGACGTGTCGCCTTCCTCTCTCGCTGCCGCCATGGGAGGAGGGCAATGGATTCTTTGTATACGTATTTGGGGACACAGAGGTCCAGCAACTGTGCAGAACAGATGGGCGGGGAAACGAGGAAAGAAGGAGTGAAGAGGTGGCTGGAAGAAAGGTGTGAACTCTGAGTTCGCTCTACGATGAAGCATTGTGTCAAGAGTGTTCGTTCTTTGTCTTTCATATACACACAGTTCTTTTTTTGCTGGTTACATTTTCCTTCTGTTCCTTTTCTTGATGTTAACGTGGTTGTTGGGTGGATGTCCTAGTAAGACTAGGCTTCTTCCATTGGTTTTCAGCTATCTTTCCTTCTCCGCGTGACTGTCTTCTCTTTTCCGAAGGTATGTTGTCTGTCAGAAACGTTTGTAGGGGGACCGCTGCCTTCGCAGCACGCGTTACCCTTGTCCGGCCCGGTGGTCTTCTCAAAGAAGGAAAACGAAACAAAAAATGAAACGTACTGTCAGTAGGCGTCTCTCGTCTCTTGTAGAAGTCATTGTGGTCTGCAGAGTGATGTGCAACAGTCACCACGGAGTCAGATTCAGTTTCTTTACCATTCGTTCTACAAAGTCGGAGATAAAATGGGAAGAACAATGTAAACAGCGCTTTCTCCTGTTTGTGCTTATCGCTAGTTTGGGACTTAGTGCCGCTAGTGCTGAAACAGGTAGAAGACTTTCATGAACTGGTGATATCTGGCTTTTCTGTTGCTAATGACACTAACTTTAAGATATTGCACTTTTCATTAGCTTTGACCACTGAGATACCTAAGGTATTTAACTTCTGAACTCCATTTGCAAAACTTCGTGTGAAACTGATTTGGCAGATCTTTCACTTCTTACTTGGTTTACAACGATTCACGGGAAGTTTTCCTTTGGTAGTGGTTGGTAACACATCAGTTTTATGTTGTCTATGTGAGTTGGTGACTTAGTAAATCAAAATCACCTTGAGGCAGATTCATTTCCCTTTTTTTCTTCTTTGCACTCAAAGCCTTTACCATGTGTGTCAGTTCAGACGTTTTCTTCTGGCACATGTTTCCTTGTTTTACCGTGTGGTATGCAGTAATGATTTCAGAGGATGTTTTTTTTTATATATAGTAAGTTTGTGAGGTGTCGAGGAAAAAAAAAGAGCGAAGCAACAAGAGTTGACCCTCTCTTTTCTTCTTGGTTCGGCAGTTCCTATCGAGCCATATTCTGTGATAGCCGCAGCAGCCCTGCAGGCATTTTTTTTTTTTTTCCTATGCACTGGGCGATGTACAAGTTAGTATTGCCTCGAAACAGCAAGGCACCTTGCCTCGCTAGTCGCCAGCTATATTGTGTTCTGTGAAAAGAAAAAGAAGAGAAATGGGCTGCTCGTGATTCATTCCAGTGAAGCTTCTTTTCCTTCCACCAACCCCTCTTTTCTGGAGAGAGATTTTTTTTTTTTTTTTCCAGCTTGGCTCAAGAGCTCCCAACTTTGTCAGGCCGCTCAGTCAAAGCATTGTGAGTGGTCATGTTGAGCTGTTTTCTTTGCCCGCTGCCTTTTTGGATGACACTATGCAGGGTATAAGTGGTAGAAAGGTGCGTCTCGAAGGAGGAGAGACTTTGCAATCTAGTCTTGTGACGATGCGTTGATTCTCCGCCGGTCCTTGTGGATCGCCCTCTTCTTCTTTTGTCTCCCATGCTTTATTATTATTTTTCTTCTTTTTTTACATTATGTTTTCCTTGGGTATGCACCCATTTTTGATCTCTTACGTTCGGTATGTACCCGTGGTGGCTGACTGGACGGTCTGCAGACAAAACATGAACACTGATGCATTTTTGTCTTGTCTGAGCTTGTTGTGCTGAGAGTGGATAGAATGAATGTCAAGTGCATCAACGAGTGTTTACTATATGCTTGTAGCTGTTGGCTTCTGAAAATTTGTATTTTTTTCTTATTTTAATGGACGTATTGCACAGCTGTGGGAGAGCTTTACAAGATGGCCAGCCACGCATACAAGCCAGCCTGCTGCTATCAACCAATGTGCCAACACAGAAAGTGATCAGTGAGTTGATGTCGAGCGGTAGGTCTGAACCGAAACTAACTACTCATCTGCTGAATGTTGTGCTAAAACTGCTTTATCAATTGACACCTTCTTTTTGGAGGTTAGTGCATAATTTTTTTTTTTTTTTTGCGGAACAGTTGTGGCTATGTAGTTCTGCCAAGGCTTTGTCTATCTACTAGTGCAAATGCTTTAGTTCTTGCAAGTACCTTTCTTTCTTCAATCTTTCCAAACGCTCGTTTTGTTCATTGTACCAAGCCCACCGGATAAAAATAGGATGGTTGTTTAAAAGATATTTCATTTTTATTGGACTGTGCGTAGACATGTTGGCTAGAGATGTAGGTAACATATCGCGCTCTTGTCATGCACTGAGTGTGTGTTGGTGTAGCAAGTAGTAGGTGGTAAGGATGCAATGTGGCAGATGTGTGTCAACACCATTTTTGAACATCGTTTAGAAAGTGCGCATGGTGCGGCGTGCAGCTCATTGTCGAGCAATGCAAGAGTCTGCCGCCTGTGGCCCAACAGTGTGCATGTGTGCGTGTCTGTATGTGTGTGGGAAATATGCAATGCTATTGTCAGAAACAAACAACAAAGGCAGGTGTTCTCGAATGGCCCGCCACTAAGCAAGAAGAAGACTGTGATGAAAAAAAAAAACCAAATGGAGCTGAAAAACGAAGTTCGCATAAAGGGAGAACGTACTTTTTCTGCTTTTTTGGTTTTGCAAATTAAACAAAAAGAAGAGGCGTTCTCTCTTTCCTACCTTTCGCTCCCTCTCAAAAGAGAGCAATTCTTTTTGTGACTCGTGCAGGGCGGCCTAGCCGCCACCATTCTTCTACTTGCTTCTTGCAACTTGTGTGCAGTGTGAGCCTGTCTCCCATTCTTCTGCGTAATATCGTCGCCTCTTTACAGCTTTCTGAGCGCGGCTTTCTCTCCAGCATTGTATTATCTCTCTCTTTGCCGCCACCATCATATCTTTTTCGGGAACGCTCTGTTTTTTGTGATGGAGAGTCTGTTCTGTGTACACGTGTATGATGAAAGGAGCAGTTTTTCAAAGTAATGGTGCGTGCAAAAAGAAACCTGTGACCCCGGTGCGTTGGTGCGTGTCAATGTGTGATCGAATCTCGTTATTACTCTGGACCTTTTTCCTTGCCCATTCTTTACACAAGAGTAGAGGAGCGTTTTGAAAAAAAGAAATGGATGAGAGTGGGTGAAACGAGAACAGGAATTTGGTTTCGCTGCCTTGCCGCCTTCTCTTCCTTCGAACGATGTTTCCATTACACTTTTCCCATCTTGGTGACCCCCCTTATTTTGCCTGCGTCCTGCCATCTTTGGACTCCTGCCCTGTCATGGTCTGGGAACAGAAAAAAAGACTTCTCTCAGGTTTCAAATTTTAATTCACTCAAATGATTTCAAAGCCACTTCAGAAAGCATTTCAGTCTGCTCAGGCAAGCTAGTACAAACACATGCAGAGCATAAGTGAACATGTCAATGGGACATACACAATATGACAAACAGTGCAAGGATGCTGAAAAAATACTTTGTTGTGACTGGAATTTGTAATTTTATTGAGCCTCATAGCACAGGCGCAACTTTGACGTGTAGAAATCAAATGAGATAATATTAGTGTTATCTGGACTTTCTGTATTGAAAACTGCGTCACTGTAGCAATACGTCGTAACTTAAGAACGAAAATTCTAGGTTCTCTCGCTTTGAGTTAGCAGTTGTCTACTCGGTGAGCTTGAATTGGCAACCTGCTTGCACCGAAACAAGGGCGACCCTGTGCAACAAGTTACATTACTCCCCAACAACTGAAGGCACCACGGCTTCCCTCCACAGAATGTCGTCCTCCGGACTGGTCCCAGACCACGGCGTGGCAGGGGAGAGGAGGCCTGCTCGCTTCTCGGGCACGAGTACGCTGTGCCGTATTGGCAGCGCTCGATCGCACGCTTTCTGCGAAATTTGCTGCCGTCGGTAAACTCTCAAAGGTTGCCGCCAGTTGCGTGTCGTTGCGGTGCGTGCCCTGTTACGAAGCGGCTGCTGCTGCCGATGTCGGTGACTGCTTTGGTTTGCTGCCGCGCTCCTACAACCCGCCGGGGGCTGGCCGCTCGCCCACAGGCCTTGCCTCACTGGAGGCCCGCCTCCTTTGTCGAGGCTGCTTGATCCAAGCTCATTAACCGTACCAGTTGTGGAACTGCGTTCAAAATGCCGCTGTGTACCTATGACCGGTAGCAGATGTATGCGCCACTTATGTGCCCCCCTAAAGCGACTGTTGGCAGCTTTCTGACGTGGAATTTTTTTTTTTTTTTTCGGGCATCTGAGAATAGTTCTGCCCACAAATGACGGCATGATTCGTAAACTCCAAATTTCGGACCAATAGGCGCATTGTTTTTCCTTTGTCACGAGGGCTGTGAGTAGTTTGGCAACTGGTATTGGTGAAGAGCTCTAGGGCAGTGCGCGGTTGGCGGCCAGTTCCTGCGCTGCTGCCCTCCATCTTGCTCTCTCACTCTACTTCTGTCGTTTGTGTGCTTTGATGTTGCCGCTTGCGATAACTTTCTCCCCCGCGACTCTTTGGCTGTTCTCATAGTCTCCCCATCCCTCTCCTCCACGCGGAAAAACTCATTTCGAATAAACTTTTTTTTTTAGTTGAAGTCTGGAATTTGGTGTTGGTGTGTGCGCTCACTCATTTGACTGTTTCGCAAACACCGCCAGGGCACTGTGCTCTGCTGAAAATTTGGTGCTGGTGAGGTTGCTGAGGTGAGGTTTGGTGCTCGTGAGGTTGCGATCGGCCTTCTGAGCTTTATGCGGCATTAAAATTTGACTGGATGTAACTCTTTCCTTACCGCAAAAAATGGCCGAATTTGGGTGTATTGAAAGAGTTTTTTTTTTATGAGAATCTCCAAATGCATCACACATTGCAATGCATAATATTGTAGCTTATTAGTTGTACTTTTTAAACAAAAAAAATCCAGAGTTGTGTGCGCAAAACATTCCGAAAATTTATTCGTTAAACATGCTGGTAACACAAAACAAGATAATAAATAAGCCTGTGCATGAAGCCAGAAATTGATTGCAAAAAACTTAAAATATACAAAAAGTTGCGCATGTTCTTAGCTACCGTTATGGCGATTTTCAGCTGCGTACATAATACACTGCACTTCTCGTGGCCTTTTAAGTTGCGCAGTATGACTTGTGTGCCACTAGAGAAAACAGTCGCATGCTAATTTAAACTCATGTTTGAATGAGTTAGCAGCCAAATGCTGTTTCCCAGGTTGACACACTAAAGTTCGTTATATCCGAGATTACACATGAAAGTTTGTTGCAGGTTGACACACTAAAGTTCGTTATATCCGAGATTACACATGAAAGTTTGTTGCGTCTGAAGTTAACATGAAAACTAGTCCGTTACATCCAACGTTAAAATGGGGCATGGCATGGTCTACCAACAAGTCGTGTTTTTTCGTTGCAGCTAGCGATGGCGTTATTATGCGTACTTAAAAAAAGACGTAGGACTACGCGTGCGTGTGAGCTAGAAATTTTATGAAGTTGTAGCCCCTGGCAGCGACGGGAAACAGCCTGAGTGATGTCATAAACTGACAGCGCCGTCGTCTGCAAAACTGCCGCGCGCACGGTCGGTGCGGAGCAGAGTTCACGCCTACCCGAGCACAGCCGTGGCACGTTGTGGTGAAGTCGCCGAGACCGGGCAGAAGCTAGACGGAGCAGGGAAAGACACGGGCCTTCGTTGCCTTGTCCCACCTCCAACTTCCCCCCTTCACACTACCGCAACACAAGCACACAAGCGTGAACAACTCGGAGGAAGCGCGTGACTCGCGCCAGTGTTGCCTGACAAATTACTCGCTGCGCCAGATTAGCTCATATATTGTCCAGTTAAAAGCTTGAGTCTGAAAAATGGTGCCATGGCCCCTTTAAGGCACGAAATATCGGTATATCCGAGGTGGCATACTAAGTTCGTAGCCCGGTAGGCACTTAATTGCTACTGACGGACGGTGGTTGCCATTTCCGTTTGCATAGACCCTTCTATTAATGCTCACACAATAACAATCGCCAAAGCATTGTGAAGGTTTAGACAATGTGCTTCCAGCAGTCTATGTTTTAGTGATTCCATGGGTTATAACTTGCAGCGAAGTAGCAGTGTCGCTGCGCGTTTGCCTTGTCAGGAGCCTAGCTGATCTACACTAGTTTGATGGATGATAAGCGCGGTGCCCTTGTACGACGCAGCACTTTATGCTTAAATGTGTTGGAATACTTTCTGTAGCGCCTCGCGTGTGGGCGTTTGAGACTAGGGGGACGCACCCTAGCAAATAGGGGAAATGCGGGGCGCATGTGCAGAACAATAACACCCCTCGTGTTACTGTCCTGCGCACTATGGCGCCCCGCTATTCCCCTATCAGTTTAATCGATACAGTCCCTATATTCTAAATCTCCCTGATATATCATTACAAGGCTGAGTATCAAAAGTCATCGGGAGTTTGAGCTATTACACGATCCTACGCGGCGCTTGGTGCCCGCCAGGGAAGCCTGCCACTGATTTTTTTAAAAAGGGGCTTTTTGGGGTAACAAGTTGTCTTACCAGTGTTAGACAGTATTTGAAAACGGGTGAATCATGTTAACTATGTTTAATATTAAGCTAGTTGACTAAATTCTATTAACTTTTAACTATTACACACAGGCACGTACCTGTGGTTGCAGTTTGATATTTTAGCTGACTATTAGTAATAGCCTTATTCGTTTTTAGAATTTGGAAAACGCGATTACTTTCGGTGCTTACAGCATATCCAAAGCATAGTTCGTGAAGGAGGTAGAGGTACAGGTAGGTAGAGGTAGAGGGGTGCATGTAACACGGGGAGAATTGAGACTAGCGCTGAGTGCCGGTCCGATCCACTGCGGTAACAGCGTGTCGAATTGAAGCACAGAGGTGACGCACTTCGTGAAAGAGCAAGCCGCAGAGAGGCAATTGAAGGGAGTCTGTAAACACGTTCGATATACCTGTTTACGTGGAGCACGCAGATATGAAGGAAAGTAGCCAACACCTAACACATATTCAAAGCGCAGACAATGCAAGGGGCAGTTCATGGAGGAGACGGGAGCAGCAGCAGCAGATCTAGGAGCACTTAAACACGCTCGACGCCTGAAGAAAGGTCCTCGGAAAAATTGTCCCCGGCAAAAACGCCTTTGTTTGCGAAATAGGAAAAAATGTCCCCCAAGCGGGTACGTGTGATCAAACGTCTCGTTACTCCCAGAGATTTGAGTACCCGCCTCGCATGCGGGATGTGCCACTAGTGGGCGTTTACCCATAAGCGCAAAGGTATGGTCAACGCAAGTGTGGCAGTGGTTTATCGCTCAAGGATCGGAAGATTTGCAGCAGAACACTAGATGAGAAGAGCGTTAATTGCTGGGCATCGTATTTATAGGTTAATAATAGCGCCGCACAAGCACTGCGCATGTCCGGTACACTATCATCGAGATATCATATGAGATTGCACCTGGAGAAGCAGCTTCGCGCTTGCACCAGCGTTTGCAAGGTAAGTTTACGGGTTAGCAGGAGTGTGTTAACGGTATGCAGAGCGCTACAAATTGGATGCTTGTCCCCGTATATTGATTTAAACGCTAGGGTATTTATTTTCAGAATGAAAACTGCATGACCGTGGTATAATCTCGTGCTGCAAAATACTTCATTCTTACATTTAATCTCGAATTCAAGGAAGAGTCCAATAAAGAGGGCAATTTTTTGCGAGTAGAAGAATTCTTTGGGTAGTTTTTCTCTTGGGGACATTTTGTCCTAGAGGGCGCTTCCTCAGGGGAGGGGTACATTTTTTAGACCGATTCACGAGGCTCTGGGCGGACCGTTCGCCCGCGGCCCGCACATCACGTGTTCGTGCGTCACCAAATTGAGAGGCGTGCTGTCGGCCCGCGGACTGGACAACCGAGGAAGTTCAAGTGCCTCTCACAGCGGCGGCCCGCGAAGATGCGTGCGCTAGCTCTGGCAACCACATTTCGTCTGCCGCATTTCGCTGAGTGACGTGGAGCTGGCGCGCTGTTTTGACAAGCTGCACTGCGTTCGCTACCATGACAAAGGGATCGACTGGGCTAGCAAAGACGCAGGCCATTGAAAAATTGAACAATGGTCCGCGCACCTGTACCATTCAATCGCAGCCATGGGTCGGGAGGAAAAACCAGTTTGACCAGCGTTGCCGAACACTTTAAAATAATCTGGCAACAGTGGTACACCCAGCGCGTCGTCTTTATAAATTTAATGAAACGAAGACAGAGAGGTCGGCCAGAAAGATTGATATCTGGCCTGCTACTTAAATTTGCACTGGGGAAGGGGAGGAGGAGAAGAAAGATGGTCGTGATGGGTGGCGATGTGGTGAGGAGAGAGATAAGAGCATGCGCACGCACATCTGATGTCATCACAACCCCGATTCGAGGCCCGTGAAAACGCTCGCATTGCCTGAGCTGCTTGCCAACTCTGCGGCCAAGCGCCATATGTTTACTGAAGGGGGGTGCATTAATTAATTTCTGCGTTCCCGTTGTGTTCCAGCGGCAGGCCCGAGGTAACATTCCTTTCAAGGCAGATATGGTTGCCATTTACATGGCGCTTGTCTAAAGGAGCCTCAAAGATAATACTATGAGCAGTTGTTCCAGCAGACAGCCAAGACAGTCCAGCGACTGAACCGAACACGTTATCTTGAAACCTGCGACAGGAAGCCTGAGGAGAGCTGAGAGTTTTTCGAGTGGTAGGTGAATCATTCACCTTGCCCTTATCATCGAGTGAACGCAGACAATAAAGATAGTATATCGTTGCAGTGCCCGGTGAGATTATCAGCCTCACACCTCCGATTACGCTACAAGGCGAAACAACTTCAAGGCGTTGCTGCAGATTACCTCAACTTTGCTACGTACGTCTTCGTGCCGAGCGAGCGCCACACTTATCAAACGGTTACGGAGAGAATGGCTAAATAAAACTATCTCCTCCCACCTAGCGCCTAAATGTAACCCTTGACGTGTTTCCGGGTGCTTGTAAGAGGAGGATCCGAAGTATTCAGCTGAAGACGACATCAACAAAAAGGACTGCACTGTTATCTTGAATTGTCGAGCGCACTTGAGATTTTGATCCTGCCACTCTCCGAGTAACAAATGCGTAAGCAGGCCCACATCCGTCCACCCATAGAAACCAACGTATTATTTTAGATATTGAGCAATAATCTCACGCCGGCCGTCCCGATATATTGTACGCCGGATGGGGTTTGATTGCAGAAACTCCTCGATCGTGTAAAAAACAAAAGAAACAGCTATTTTACAGTCGAGCTGCAATTTCAAGGGAGCAGCAATTTCACTTTGCTCTGGCTAGTAACACCACAACGTTGTTAAATTTCAAACCTTGTGAATGTTCACTACAACGACGACTTGAGGGCACAGAGCAGACGAGTGAAATTTATGGTTGATCCGTTTGATCATGTGTCTTACGTCCAGAGTTTCAAATTTGGCGCCATTTAAAATGAACGCAAATAATTATCTGACTTGAAAGCTTGTACATGTTTTTTTAGAGTAACACTTGTTTATTATTATAAAAGTTGCATTTTAATTTTTTTTTGCATTTCACATACATCTGAGCAGAACTATCACCGAAACTCTCACCCCGCCCACATTTCAATCGCCAGCGCATCGCGCTTCGTCGTTTGTTGTCATTTTTTGTTTTCTGCTTAAGTAGATCATCCGTGCTTATTTGTCCGTCCGGAGTAGTTCGCGGAAGTATTCTTTTGCTTAATAAGTCATTGCGCACCTCAACGTATGCTCGTGTAGAAGCAACAGCAGCCTGAATATGTAAGTACCGTGTTAAAGACAGTGTTCTGCTTACAAGCGCCGCTCTTGAACAACAAACTGCGCCAGCCAGTCCGCAGTACAGGATGCCGCAGTTAACTGTGAACCTTGTTTCCGGACACGTTTTTTTGGGGGCAGCGTTGGCTTGCGAAACATATTGCTCATGCCAGAGAGAGTTCGATCAGCGTAGCGAAAAGGCTCGCAGAATCATTTGTTCCTTACACCAGCAGTTGTCGAGACGTTTAGAACACGCCGCCTTCCACTCGCCGATGTTGCTCAAGCGCTTTGCTACATAACGGCGTCACTAGTTGATTCAATCTGACATCGCAATGCACGTTGGCAGTTCGCGACACCTAGGCTGCCGTCCCGGTCTGCTTTTAGGGAGGCGTCACGGCGCCTCCTCAAGCAGCTGTGTCAACTCCTAGTTTTCGGCGTCAAACGCGAATGCGAAAGAAGCTTTTCTGTTTTTGTATTCCTCTTTAGGAGCCTACTGGCGTGGGTTTAAGTTGACTGTAATGTGTCGAGGAAGTCGTCGGTCATGACGACCTCGGCTTTGTTTCGTCTTCATGACTTAGTGCGGAAATTGTGCGGCGATTTTGGCTTTATGGATGTTGTGCTCGAATGGACGGCAAACTTTCCCTGCGAGCGTTCTGCTCTAGTTAATCCAATGAAACTACGGCTCGCCATCGCCGGTGGGCACTTTCGGAAGGGCGCATTGGCCGTGCGAGTTCACGACGCGAACGCGGATCCCGCTTGTGCAATAACTGCTCGATCGGGAAGAAGAGATATCCGTTACCATTGTTGATAAGTCACTTAAAGGGCATCCGCGCGTTGTGAACGCGCGACATCTAACGGAACTTGCGCACTCAAGCGAGGTGCGCAGGTGCTCCGGTCGTATTTCATGCTAGCAACATTTCCGGCTGACGCATGTCGCAGGTGTTGAATAGCATGAGAGTTTCATGGTATATTACTGCCTGTACGTGAAACATATAAGAGCATCAAAAATTCTGCGTTGTTGACGACGGCGGCATTAGAAGCGCGTTCTTTAGTTCTTGTACCTCTTATCGTGCCTTTAGGTTTTTGCTTGATGAAATTAACGCTGTTGACCATGTGTTGGCGATAGGGTCCCGAAGTCAAAAAAGCATGGCATGCCTACACGTGAACCGGAAATAAACAGCTGGACTGTGGGCTCGGTTTTCCTCGTAGCACTGTTTCCGCTTGGAGGAAAATTGTGTTTTTGTGCCGTTCGTTGCTGAGGGCATATGTAGGCTCCCAGCTAAAAAAAAAAGTTTACGTTGAGAAACCGCATGATTATTTTAATTTTTTTATTTGAAGCTAAGGAACTCAGTCTGAGAGCATAAAGTTTTGCTCTGAAGTTTTGCAATGTGTTATATAATTGGTTAACATACTCTTGCATCTTTGATGTTCGCCGAAAATCTTGTGTTAGTGTGAGTCATTTATGAAGGTTTTAAGCTTGCTATTCTGCCTTTAAGCACCAGTGAAATGCAACTGCCCGTGCAGTTCAATGAGGGTATGATGCTATGCATATACACGGAAAATTTGGCAGCGTGTACCTGCAGAACTGTTAGCTCTGCATTGCTTATTTCATACCTCAAAGGTCCTCTGTGGAGTTAGCAAGCATTTATTAAATGCCACTTTAGTAGCACCTAATGTTAATATTCCATACAAACAAATTAATGCAAAAGTGTTATAAAACAAGGACCATACTAATAAAAGTTATTTGGGGAACAATTCTCTAAATGCAAAGTAATGGGAAGGTACACTAGGCTCATTTTCTGAATTTGATCCCTGCAAGGACAAATCCCCTAAAGCTTGCACTGATTGGCACTCAGTTGTAGCAAGAATGGTAGGCACACCATTTTTGCTTATTTCCCGTTGCTGTAGAAAGACTGTAGCTCTCTGCATTCACAATGACTGTTATGTCTGGCAAAGCAATACACACATAAGAACCTAATCAAGTCTTGATAGCAAAAGGGAACAACTTAGCAGTTGCTGATCTTGGGTGCAGCTCTGTTTTGAACTGCGTTGATATTGTGATACCTCAAAGGAATACAGACAGCAAATTTTTTGTTGCCTGTTTTCTTCTCTGGAAAGGTGTGTATGACATTAGTATACAATAACCACCCTGTGGACTTTGCCTGTGCATGGCATATTATTTATGATTAAATTTCTCCTCTCATGCTATTTTGGTTTCAACAGCGAAATGATGTTTACTATGCCTAAGTTAACCAGGTCATATGAGAACTGCAATATTATAGCTCCTTGTTTATTACTTGTCATTCTGGCTCCTGGTGCACGTTGTCATAAAAGTTGTAGTGGATTAAAACAAAGAAGTAACAGTTATATCAGTTTTTTTTATGCCTTGTACGACCTTAAGTAAATTTTGATGTTGTAGTCAATTTTGATGTTTTAGCCACCTTTTGGCTGTTGAAACAGAAGCCAAAACAATATGAGAGATGAAATTCAATTTTGAATTACTTACTGGGTGCAGATAAGTTCCATGGGGTGATTTATGTCTACTAATGCTTTGCACATCATTAAAAAGAAATAACACAAAGCTAAATTTTGGTGTTTGTGCACCTTTAAGTGCCATTTTTGATGTGGTCAAGTCAACAAGAAATGCATCCAAAATTTGCACACATCAAAGATTGTCAGTTGTTCTAGCCCTGCCTGCATTATCAGATGCCAAACACTCAGAAATTGAGTCGTCAAATCAAGGGTGATAAGGTAGTGATGCACATGCCACTCCGTGATACGTGGTTGAATGATGCTTTTCTTTGCAAATTAACCCTGCACCAACTTCTGCTGCTTAACCCTTTCAGGCACTTTGTTCACAATTGCGTTTACAGCGAACACACAGATTTTTCTCAGTTTGTGCTGCACCTTGCAGTGATCTTATTGTTTCAGGTGAATTTAGGATCCATCTTATCGCAAATGAGTTGGTTTTTTACTACAGATATCGAACACAGTAAATAATAATGTTTCACAAAGCAGTGGGCGAAGTAGCACGTTGTCCTCCATTTTTATGTGGACAAATTTTGCACCAGTAAAAACATAAACTTTTTTCCGCAATTTTAAGTGTAATGTGCATCTTTGAAATAGAAATTGATTCCGTGATCCTTCGGGTGTTTACGTTACAATTCCTGGTGTTTTGATTTTGCTATTTTAACCAATTACAACACTTTGTGCGGAACTTTTCGTATCCTTGTAAAATACCGTCCTCTTAAAGTCTGCCCTGGAAGTGTAATAAGTTATCCTTCTTGAAACCTCAATTTAATTTTTAAGTGGAAAAATGTGTGTTTTGGATTTTTGGATGGAAGGAAAGGAATGGCACCTGAAAGGGCTAGCGCAAGCACTTCTTGAGATCAGTCTTTGTGGGAATCAAAATCTGAACATGAGCCTTAAACTCATAGTGCAGAGACCCTCACTCACTCAGTTGAATCACAATGTGCCAAAGAAGAAACGTTTACCTTGCTTATCAGTGCGGCATATATTGCCAATGCCAGATGATGGCAGGACGTGATAAAAATTATTGATATTGATAGCGTGCAGGATGTTTTTCACCTTTGGATAGATGTAACGGTTTGCTTAATATTAGCGCAAGGAATTAGTCACATCCTTTTGCATTTGCACGCATCTTTTGATTGCTTTAGCACTATCAAGCCCGGTAGTTTTCGCACTATTTATCTTAATTAGCATTAAAACCTATTTTTTTTGCCACTTTGCACCTGGTAAGTGGTTTACTCTGACTTGTTCAATAATTGGCTCTGCTTTCCATTTCCTCTTTGGTCTTCTGGTAATTGCCCCATAACAGTGCATTGGGATAATATGCAAGGTAACATCTGATTGCACTTGATAAGCAGTATGCTTTTCATTGTTCTAAAAATCTTTTTATTGTGCGGCCTCCTGTGGGCAGTGCATGGACAACAAGGCTGTACGTGCAGGGAGGATGAACTTTTGCATGAAGCGGAATGCTCACCTGCAAATGAGCGTTCTAAGTGCAAAGCAGGTAGCTTTGACATTCTTGGGGTAGTGTCTATTGAGTTAAAGTGAAATATGGCTTGGTGATTGATTTGGAGGAGCCATAAACAGGAAAAAAAAAAGAAGAAATTACCATCCTTCTCATGGCTAAGATTTGTCAGCAGTAATTGGGTAGCCTAGAGCCATACTTTGTTATGCAATGCAACTTTTGCATTATACAGTGGAATTTCACAGTGTGTATCTTAATTCCGTCTATAGGGGTATTGGCTGATTAAAAGTGGTTAACGGATTTTGGTACGCCGTAATGACACTGAGCCATGAGGCACGTAATTGGGGAAGGCTCTGGAGTGATTTCAGCCACCTGGAGTTCTTTAGTAAACACAGAAATATCATTACACAGGCATTTTTGCGTTTGTCTTTCATTGAAATGCAGCCTCTGTGGCCAGGGTTGAAATCTCATAAAAAGGTGCCAGATGCCATGGAGCTTTCTTTTTTGGTCCATGGAAGTGGGCCTAGTGACTGAAAGGAGCTTAGCAACACTGTGTATATGGTTGATATAATTATTATGCTCATGCTAGAGCTCTGCAGCTGCATTGGCCATGCCTCTTCTGTTTAAAGGAATACTGAGAACAAATTAAAGGCAGCCTGTGTCGATAGAATATTGAATTCTAACAACAAATGCACTGCTGTCACTGAAAACGAAGCTTTTATAGGCTAGAAAAGGCCAGAAAATAAAATATATGTGTCGCCATCACCGGTGGATTCACATAAGCTACGTAAACTGTGATGTGTCGACACAGTTTCTTGACAGCAGATACTAGAGTGAAGAGAATGGCAGCACTGCCGTTCACTTCAAAACAATGGTGGTGATGGAGTCCTTTTCTTTGTAGATTCTGTATAGCTCCGACTCGGTACATCTGAACTTTGAACTTCACAACTCATCATCATTATTTAGTGCACCTTTCACTGCTCCCAATACAGTTTCCCAAGTTGTGCAGCGAGGTTCATATTAATTTGTTGGATTTGATCTTTGATGCCCATGAACCGCTTCATCTAACAGTTTTGCTTCAAGTACTCTACAGTAACTTGTGCCTGTGAGGATTGCCTTTTGCCGTGAATCGCTCACGTTCAGTTCTCAATGACATGTGCAATTTTAGTTTAAAAAAATGGGCCATAGAGACATGTTTCCAAGTGCTGCTCTTTCCAGCACTTGTCTCTTGTCGCAGAAACTGTGTTGATGTCGTGCTGACCGTTCCGTTCCCTGGATGGATGACAGGTGTGTGGGGCTGAGGTGATAGGTGGCGCCATCGTCCATGGCCAGCAGTGGGCCCCTGGGTGAGGAGGACGCTGGCCGCTGGGGCAGCGAGTGGGGAGAGGAGGACGAAGATGCGGGAAGTGACATCACCATGGACAGTGTGGCCACTAGCCAGCTGGGCTGCCGACCGCGCAACGGGTCGCTCAGCTCGGAGGCCCTATCTGAGGCCGTCCCGGACAAGTATGGCTTCCTGGGCGGGTCTCAGTACACTCAACCTGGCGTGTGAGTGCCATTATTTCTTTGGCTCTTCTTGATCATGGGTTTTCAAGGGAGCTTGATGTTGTGTCCATGCAGAATGCATGGACCCCATAACACAGACAGAAATGGCTGAACACACAGGAGGAAGGAAAACGCAGTGCTTGTGTTTGTCCCTTCTTTTTTTTTGTCCCTTGCATTGTGCTGTTTTTGTTGCTATGAATTAGTGACTGCCCAAACTGAACACTTGTGCAAACTTGATACGCGAACTTTCTGATGAAGTGCTGCCAGGGCAGCTTGTTTCAAAAATGGCACATTGTTTAAATCGTTTGGAAGCGCTGTTTTTCTTTTTTTTAGAGCCTAAATGAAACAATCACTCAACACATGGTCTTATGTGATCGTGCATAATCTTTTCTTTTTCACTGGTGCACGCAAAAAGAATAGTTAGTTTGGGTTGACTATGCTGCTGCCCCATTTGTGATGACATCTGAAAGGGCCACCACATATGCATGAAAAAGGCAATGTGAAAGCACAGCAAGAGCATGACAGTAGTGCGACAGTATGAAAACGGTTGTTTGCATAAAATCATGAATTCTGCTTGAAGAATGGATGAAAGAAATCAAAATTGTCAAATAGGTATTCAGAGATGTAATATACAGCAGAAGTGTTCGTTATCTCTGTTTAATGTCCGTTTTAATGTCCATCTTTAGGCATTTCTTCATGTTTCGTCCTACCATGTGGTTCTTTATTTTTTGTATTGGGAAAGATGCCAGGCAAACAAGTGCTGTGATAAAATCTGCTCCTGTTGGATGTACTGTCGACAGAGAGCTTTAAATCTCACTGGTGGACAGATTTGCTTATGTATTAGATTGATGGTTTGAATGTACAAATGTAAATTTTATTGAACACGATTATAGTCTACCTTTGAATTTGATTGGCTGTCTTCTGTTTGGAAATTAGCGGTATAAAATGTGGCCAAGAAGAGTGTGATGTTGAAAACTCTCGGGAACCACATATTACATATAGTGCAGGCTTTCATTTTATTAATAACCCAAAAAATGTTCACATGCAAGCTGAGCATTCTTTTGCTACTTTTGTGCCCTGTGTAGGTGGTGAAAGCAAGCACCAGCGGATATTTTTTGCATCTTTAATAATTTCCTGCATGACCTATATTGTCACATATCATGCTTTCTTTTTTCAGTTGTGAAGTGTGCTGTAATTAGATATGGAAAGTGGGTTCCAAGTTTGTATTGTGTGAAAATTTTCATTTTTTAAATGTGAAGCATTTACTGATTTCAGGCACTGCATGTGCATTTGTACTCTCTTCCTGAACATTGTCAAATTTCTGTAATGAAGGCACAATGTGCAGAAATGTGGGCTCTAAAGTGCCAAAATGTGCAAAATCATCTGCAGAAACAATTGAAACCAAGCATGTGAAAAGAACACAAAAGTTCGTTTTCAAGATGGACGCCTGTGTGTATTGCGGTTGCTCTGGTGCAGCTCCAGTCTGTGCGATTTTTGCTTTGTTTGTTTGCAAGGATTAGTGCTTTAAAATGTTTAAAATTTGTTGATTCGTTTGCAAAGCAAATTCTCATCACAGGAATGACTCAAAATCAGTTTAATTGAGACCCTGATACATGTGTTGAGTCACGATGGGGAGATATGAGGTTGCAACAGATTCTGCGTAATTAAGCATATGGGAACAAGAAAATTTTTTTCTGTGCAATCATGGCATGCTCTTCAATAAAATCCGGAAATTTTGGCATCTTCTCTTTGGTTAATATTTTGCGCCTAAGGGGTTATAGGGCAATCCACTAGGATTTTCTCATGCATCCAGTGTAGATTGATAGAATGCAACATTATCCAGGGGTCGCAAAAGATAACAAGAAAGTGGTATATTTGTTATTCAGGTAGTCCTGGAAAAAGGAAGGAAGGGGAGTAGAAGGATCGAAATCGACGTGAAAGCTTGGTGCATTGGAGTAATAATACGGGTACAGAAGATGACAGCACAGGTGATCAAGGTCGATGGAAGCACTGGATTAAATACATAACCTTATGTGTGCTCTCTGCTCAGCATACTTCTCTCGTGTGTATTGATTCCTGTTACTACAGTTTCACTAGTGGGTGCAGTTCCTGAGGTCTTCATAGTGTAGAATGCCAAAGAAGCTGGAAGTTTTCCTTTTTTTTTCTGCTTGTTCTTGTGTAACGTGATGCGTTTCATGACAAACAGCTCATTACTTTGGACAGTGCATATGCTGAGCATGCGACATGATTTTGTGCGCGCTTTGTGCAGGATGCGACGTGTGCCACTTAAAGTCCAGTGGAAGCGTGAACTGAAGTGGAGAGACATGCTAGAGAACTGGGAGCGTTACATGACAAAGCACTTTAAGAAGGTATGCTCATTTGCTTTTTGTTCTCTTGCACGTGTAGCAACAGTGATGCCAGCTGGTTGATTAGTGTGTACAGTAATGAGCCAAGCTGCGTTTAAGAGCACACCGAGGACAAATTGAAGTTTGGCCTGTGCCAACACGATTCGGCATTCAAACGACAAAGAATCGCTCTCGTCGAAAATGGAGCTTTTATAAGCCACAAAAGACTAAGGAAACAAGATACAGGTGTCACCATCACCGGAAGATTTTGCAATTTAAGTGCATGCGTTGACACCGAATTTTGGGTGCGGATGACAGAGGCTGTGCTTCGCCACCATTCACATTAAAACAATGGCAACCCACCTTCCTTTTCGGTAAGATTGTCAGCAGGTTGAACCGATGATGTGCAAAGATTTTAAATTGAATTTTCTTGCCTGTAAATATGTCCCTTGTTGCTGGACGAACGTTAGCTTAGCCAGACACAGTGAGAGAGTCTGTTTGTGTCGAGAAAAATAATTGGAGGGAGTCATGCCCAGTGTCCCTTGAAATGTGACTGAATTGTTACATTGTTTACGTACTACTCAGAGACCAAAATTTAGGTGCATGTTTTCTTGTTTGTAATGAGTACATGTTGATCGTGACATGATATTCACCTACAGCTGCTAAATAAATTGTTACTGAATTTCTTCTCTCAGCCGAACATTGGCTGTGATGTCTGAGTTCAGTATAGGTCACATGAGACATGCAAGAACTGCAATATAATCGCTGCTTCTTCATCAATTTTTGTTCCGGCTCTTGAGACAGGCTGGCTTAGCAATTTAGTGAAATAGACAAAGCAGCAATTATATCGCAGGTTTTTCATGTGTCACCTGACCTGTACTGACCTTTGACATCACCTGGTGAAGCTGAAACTGAAATAACATGGAAATAAATGAAATTATAAACTATTTAGTGACTGCAGGCAAATACCATTTGGTGGTGCATACATATTAATGCCTTTTGCATCATTAAAAAGAAGGAAACACACGAGCAAAAATTTGGTGTCTATACTCTTTTAATTGGTTTGATCATAGAAGGTGCATTAGTAGTAGCTGTGTTCTTAGTGCAACAAAAGCAAAGCATAAGCACATTTTGAATGTACACTCCCGTTTTCAGTGTACACTCACCTAATTCTAAGTAAGTAAACAGTTTTGGAAACATGACTTGCCCTGGGCCTGCTGATGAGGCATGATAAAGATCAGCCGAGCTCACGCCTCCTGTGCATGTAGCTTATACCCTTGGTGGTGCAGCATGTGCTGTCAATAGGGCTTTGAAAATTACCTTCACTTGTCCTTGAGCTTAAGGAAAGGAGTGGTTGGAAGGACTGCACATATTTGCATGTGTGCTTGACTCTGCGAGGACGATTTTCAGGTGCGAGAGCGATGCCGGAAAGGCATCCCGTCATCAATGCGCTGTGCTGCCTGGCAGAACCTGTGCGGTGGTCGGTTCCTGATGGAGAGCTGTCCTGGGAAGTTTGTGGTAAGCAGGTGCCATCATCATTTATTCGCCCTAAGCACTTACGGTGTCCCTAAGAGGAGGTGCAGAAGAATAGAGAGTTATAGCATATCGTTACCGTGTTTACGTTACCGTTTACCAGGCCCGGCAAGCGACGTCTGCGCATGCGCCGCCACTTAACGGTCCGCAAACACTTTACGGAATCCCTTTTAGCGTTGCGGATAGTGTTCGCTTGTAAACAAACATGGCGGTACCTTGCACGGCCGCTTCGGACCAAATACAGCACCGCCGCCGCATTCTGCGGCGCCATTTCTCTTTATACATAAAGGCATTCGCTTTTAATTTGCAAACTCCAGCTCGTACGTTGAGGTTTGAGTAACAACTAGGCCATGTTTTTGAGATTATTTGCCGATTTTTGAGCAGTTAAGCCTGACTATATGTCGTGTACATAGCCAAATAGCAACGACTACACTGCAGCTCTTCAGTTTCGTGCCCGATTTAACATTTTTTCTATATTTTCGTGATTTTTTTCTTCGAAAAAAAAAAAGTCTTGTAATTCTCTTGGTATATTCACCAGTAATTTCAGAAAATAAAAAAGTTTCTCTGGCCCGGTGTTGGCGCGCTTTAACTTACTGCTACTAGATGGCGCCACAGTGTTCACATCCAAACACACAAAGAAGGGACGTTGCGGCACGGCGAACAGGTGTCGTAGTTGTGCTTTTTTTACAGCGCTCGCAACGCAACGTGCGCTGTGTATGCAAGCTTACTGAGGTCTACGTAGTGAAATTGTCTACTGGCCAGGGTAGGCAAAGGTGTCTAGCTTCACGGGCACACTTGAAAAGCCGCTGAGTCGGCTGTTAGCTGAAGTGTATGTAGTCGGTACGTCTTTATATGCAGATAAAAAGATTATTAAAGTGTAGCATTTCACTTCATAGAAATGATTGCAATGCATCCGTTTTTTTTATCATTAAAAGCTGGGCATCTGCCATCATCATCACTCGTTTTAGCCCTACGGTAACTTGTTACGGGAGAGACGGTACGCTAAAACGTCTTCTGGAATGCGCCGCGCTAACCAGAAAATCCGGCGTCCGGTAACACGGTAAATGGTAACGTAAACACGGTAACGATATGCTATAACTCTCTAATATCAACATAATGTCAAAAAGTCGTAGCAGCAGTACAGTTGTAAAGCTGCAAGTAGCAGGTTATAAAAAAAAAGGGAACAGGTACACCCTTAGTACAACTGTAGGAAAGAGAAACACTCCACCAAAAAGAAACGAAAGGCAAATCTAACTTGTGTTCACAGTAGAACCCAGCTATAGTAAAAACTCGGATATAGTAAAGTGAAGCTGTGGTCCCATTTTGCCTTCCATAGACGGCGGTATGTTTTTTTTTTTTTCGGTTATATGATTGGAGAAATGTCTACAGTAAAGAGCGTCTCGCGCGATGTAGGATCGCAAAACAAGTAGATACCGAGTGCGCTCGTTGAGGCGGCTTCACTACCAAGCTGGAGAGCCGCTAGGAGAAGAAAACTTTTTGAGGACCTTGAGGCCGTGAGACAAAGCGCGCGGCGCGCACGGAAAATATAAAGCTGGCTGTGAGCTTAGGAAGGAGGCGGCTCGGGTCGCTGGGAAAGGAAAGCCGGTAAAAGTGCGGTGAGGGGTAAAAAATGGACGAAAATTGCGTGCGTTTGTAGCACGGCAGCGTGAAGCACTGGGAACCAGCGGCAAGAAGCGGAGGCATGGCAGAACTGTGTAGGTGGTTTTGTCGCGCGCGTTTCTTCACTACTGCTTTTTAAATCACACTGAAGCCACAAATGACGATGCCGTGATCATGGAAAGCTTTGGTTTTCACATGGAGTCAAACTCGCTTTATTTTTGTAGCCACGCTCTATTCATGTAATTGCAGTACTTTCACAAGACGTAGATGATGTCAAAAACACGATAACATGTGAGAACTGATAATAAATAATTATCACATAAAGGGATGATAAGAGCAGGATGTGAGGTATTTCTGAGTGTTTGTTTTATAAACCAGCACTTCATGATTAGTAAGCAGCCATAGAGCATAGCCAAAGCCATGCCATCACCAACAACTGATATAGTAAAGACCTCGATATAATAAAGATTTTTGCTGGTCCGAGCTACTTTACTATAGAGGGGTTCTACTGTGTTTACAAGCAAGTGGTTAATAATTGCTGGAATTAGGAGGAATCACATTCACTGACAATGCAGTTGGGTAATGTAATGTAGCAGGGCTTATAGCATTCATGTTGAGTGGTCATGTGTGTTTGGTTTTGGTAGCTGCCGTGACTTTTTGCTGAGCACCCATAGCAGTGGTTCAGTAGCTGTAGCATTTTGCTGCAGAGCCCAAGGTTATTGATTTTGACCCCTCTCATTGGCAGCCAGATTTCAGCGGAGGCAAAACACAGAAGTGCTTGTGTACTGAGATTTCGGCGCCCAATAAAGAACTTGAGTGGTTAAAGTTAATGCTGAGCCCTCCGCTACAGCACAGTGTGTGTCTGGCACGTAAGAGTCCATCAGTCGTCAGTCGCTTAATCAGTCTTCTAAAGCTTGACAACCTAAGTTTGTTGCAAATGTGACGTACCTGCTGCGCTGTCCTTTGTACGGAAAAGGTGACTGCTGCATTGTGCTTTCTGTTGTTTCTATGTAGGAGCTGGACAAGCACCCAGGCGATCCTCGGTGGGTTGATGACATCCGTAAGGACCTGCATCGGCAATTTCCGCAGCACGAAATGTTTGCTAAAGATCACGGTCACGGGTACGTTATGCTATATTGGGGCCATTCGGCTTTCTTTATGGGGAAGTGTGGTGTGAGTAATGAGAAGTGGCATGAGAAAGGAAAAAGAGAGAACAAAAATTATTGAGATTACAAGGAAAACAGGAGTGGCACATTCTAGCTGTTTTGTATTTTCTGTTTTGCTTTGTGTTGATGTCTTTCGTTGTGAATGCACTTTATCGAATGGCAGTATCTGCACAGCTGATTACTGCATGAGTCATGAACAACATGTTCAGTAGGATGAACTTCTTGCCTCTTCGTAGAGCTGCTGTTTAGGAGCAACTTTACAATTTATTATGATCTAACGACAGGTTGTTTACTAAGGGTGGATGTAATTTGCAAGCTATTGGCTGAGGCTGCTTTAGTTGAGTCCAAACAGTGTGTTCACCTGAATTTAATGTTTGCTTAGCATTGCTGGGGTTGCAGTCAGCACCACTGGGGCAGTTTTTTGCATAGTGTTAGCAACTTAGTGCTACTCTGTGTAAGGCGGTGGCTATAAGCATACAAATGTTTCTTTGTAATGGAAATGATATTCAGGTAGAGCTAGTGTTTGCTAACATAAAGTAATGCTGTGTGGTGCTTGAAGTTTATTTGTGCATATTCGTTTGAATCGGCTCTGTGGCATTTATTCTTAGTTGAATGCATCTGGTGTTTCAACAAATTTGGTCTTTTGAAAAAAGTCGGCAGTTTTGAGGTAAATTGCTCATTCTGTGACATTTTTCTTCAAATTCATGCAACACTACATATGGCCTTACAAACAATAATACTCAGAAAAGGAAGAAAAAAAAAGAATTTGTCTCATGTGTTTTGTAAGTTCAAAACCTGTTGCATATCTTTGTCTTGTTTGTATGCGCTTGGCAGTGTATATCACTGAAATTATCAGAGTACAAAGAGCCTGTGCTTCTTTCTCGGGCGCGTAGCGCTGGCCAAGGCTGTCAAAACTGGATCTTTGAACATTCCAGCTTCTATGAATCCTCAAAACCTTTATTTCGCTGTCTGCACTAGTAGTGCCTACTTTGTTCGACTGTCAGTTTTGTAATCTGCAATTTTTTCCGGCTAGTAAATGTCCTTTCTGTTTCCAGTCCATTTGGGAAGCAAGGAAAGATAGAGCCGTGCATTTTGGCTTCCATTTGTATATTTAATGTTTTGGGAATGCATTTTACTTTGCATTTCATTCTTTATTGTCTTAATTACTTTTGGCTTTCATTTGTTGCAACTTATTTGAAATGATTGATTGTTCATTAAAACTCTTGTTGAGCTCATAATTATGGTTTCTTCGGTTTACCTACCAGACCAGGCTAAGGAAGAGATTAAATGGAGCCATTAGAAATTAAATGGAGCCTTTTGACATCCTTATGAAACTTGAGAGTTTGAACCTGTTTTTTTTTTTTTTTTCTGTAGTCAGGTGTATTTTTTTTTGTGTGTGTGTGCTGGAGGGCTTGCATTTTGCAAGACTGCATTCTGTCGTACACTTTGTTGTGGAACTCTCATCTGTTTTATTGGTGTATGGTGTACTAGCTCCTTGGGCCGTGTGCTGCAGGCAGGAAGACCTGTTCCGCATACTGAAGGCCTACTCGGTGCTGAACCCCGCTGTGGGTTACTGCCAGGGCCAGGCGCCCATTGCTGCCGTCCTGCTCATGCACATGC